>NC_139336.1:35037500-35057500 GCF_056507025.1 Lutjanus erythropterus
AGCCTTATTTGCATTTAATACGAGTGTCAGCTCAGGAAAGAATAAAAACATGTTGCTGGTTCGTAAAGGAACATGTGACACGTCTCGTTCTGAGCCTGATAGTTAATAGAAGTGGTTCCCCTCTGTGGACACAGTATCAGATCTAAAGCACTGACACCGGGTTCTTTATTAAAGAGTAAAATAATCACAGTTAGATATTTTTTCTGTTTTCCACCTTCAGTGCAGCTGTGATGCTGTTTTTCTCACCTGGAATGAGAGAATATCTGGTGTCATCACTTTGATTATTAATCGATTATAACCTGATTAAAACCTGCTGATTGGTTCTGTCTCTCAGCCAGCGCAGAAGATTTCACCTACACGTCTCTGGGAGAGAACATCTTCATCGAGGGGGTGAACGATGCTGAAGACTTTACAAAGACCAGAGAGGCCTTCACACTGCTGGGTGAGCAGAAACATTCACTCCTCACATTCATATTTCATCACTTCAGAGACCAAAACAAACTGATGCACCACTGCAGAGCTTCAGAGAGACGACGGTCGCTCGCTTTTTAAAACACATCAAACACACCGGAGCGAGAACGTCTGAGAACAGCCTCTCGATCCGGTTCTGAGCGGCTCGTTCAGGAGTTCAGAAGGTGAACTGTGAACGCAGACGCTGGTTTTTCCTCACGTCCTGCAGGGAGGAGGAGCTCCTGTTCATTCAACACGATTCTGTTTAGCTCAAATCAGACAACTTTGGACTGTTTTCCCTTAAAACCAAAATCTTGTCCTTTGAAAACTAGAACGCACAGACCGACCTGTTTTTCAACTAGTGATCAGTCTGCCCTTAATTTGTCCACTAATCAATTAATTGTTTGGTCCATAATAAGTCGGAAAATATTGATCAAAGTCCCAGACGACGTCCTCAAATGTCTTGTTTTGTCCAAAATTCAGAGATATTCAGTTTACTGTCAGAGACGAGGGAAGAAACTTTGAGTTTTAATTCATAAAAAAAAAGATTCAAAATGATTAACAGAAGAGTTGGAGATTAATTTAATGGTTCTGCGTGTGGTTCTGCGTGTGTGCGTGTGGTTCTGCGTGCGTGTGTGTGTGGTTCTGCGTGTGTGTGTGTGTGTGTGTGTGGTTCTGCGTGTGTGTGTGGTTCTGCGTGTGTGTGTGTGTGGTTCTGCGTGTGTGTGTGTGTGGTTCTGCGTGTGTGCGTGTGTGTGGTTCTGCGTGTGTGTGTGTGTGTGTGTGGTTCTGCGTGTGTGCGTGTGGTTCTGCGTGCATGTGGTTCTGCGTGCGTGTGTGTGTGGTTCTGCGTGTGTGTGTGGTTCTGCGTGCGTGTGCGTGTGGTTCTGCGTGTGGTTCTGCGTGTGGTTCTGCGTGTGGTTCTGCGTGCGTGTGGTTCTTAGGTATAAAGGACAGCAGTCAGATCAGCATCTTCAAAGTCGTCGCCTCCATTCTTCATCTGGGAAACATCGAGATCTGTTCGGAGCGAGACGGAGAGTCCTGTCACATCTCGGTACGTCACCATGGCAACAGCCGCTGACGATGACGATGATGATGACGATGACGATGACGAGCAGCTCAGAGGGAGTGTGTGTCAGTGTGTCTCACAGGTGAAGCTGTGTGTGTTTCAGAGGGACGACCCTCACCTGCAGCACTTCTGCAGGCTGCTGGGGGTGGAGCTGAAGCAGATGGAGCACTGGCTCTGTCACAGGAAGCTCGCCACGGCGGCCGAGACGTACGTCAAGAACATGTCCAGCAAACAGGCCAGCAACGCCCGCGACGCGCTCGCCAAACACATCTACGCCCGCATGTTCGACTGGATCGTGGAGCACATCAACATGGCGCTGCAGACGGCGTCCAAACAGCACTCGTTCATCGGAGTCCTGGACATCTACGGGTGAGACGGACGCATCACACGTCCACACGTCCAAACATGGTTGGACCTATTTTTCAACTAGTGATCAATCTGCCAATAATTTTTCCATTGATCGATTAGTTGTTTGGTCCACAAAATGTCATCCTCGATAAGACGACGTCCTCAAATTTAACAATCAATTAATCGATTAATCAAACTTACAAAGTCTTTAGTTTTATTTCCACGGCAACATGTTCCACGTTCTCTGCCTGCGTTACACACACCCCAAAACAGTTCTACTGAGAACCCAACATAAACAGTTCTATCTAGAACCATCTGTGAAAGGTTTCACTTCTGTGGGAGGTTCTACAGAGAACACTTTTATGGTGCAATGGTTCTATCTAGAACCCTCTCTGGAGGTTCTATCCAGAATCTTTCCACCTTTCTAATTTTGATTAATTGTTATCATCAATAACATGTCGACTGTCGTCCTTCTAAATCAAAGATCAATAAGAAATTATGGATTAAAAATGTGTGTTTTGATTCACATTGAGACTCTGAGACTTTAAAAATAAAATGTCTGCTCACTACGACGACGCTGTGAAATGAAAACAGATAAATCAATAAATCAATAAATGTTTGTGGTGTGTTTAATGTCTGCAGCTTTGAGACGTTCGAGGTCAACAGTTTTGAACAGTTCTGTATCAACTACGCCAACGAGAAACTTCAGCAGCAGTTCAACTCTGTGAGTTTAAACACCTTCATCGATCGTCTGATCACTTTATCTGTCCATCATGTCCTCCACCAATCAATCACTTTATCTGTCCATCGTGTCCTCCACCAATCAATCACTTTATCTGTCCATCATGTCCTCCACCAATCAATCACTTTATCTGTCCATCATGTCCTCCACCAATCAATCACTTTATCTGTCCATCATGTCCTCCACCAATCAATTACTTTATCTGTCCATCATGTCCTCCACCAATCAATTACTTTATCTGTCCATCATGTCCTCCACCAATCAATCACTTTATCTGTCCATCATGTCCTCCACCAATCAATAACTTCTTTGGTCCATAAAAAGCACAACTAATCAATTATTGAAATGTTTGGTGATTCATTTAATTATTGATTAATAACTGATTAATTGATTAATTCTTACAGCATCAATAGGATGCCAAATGTTGTCTCTCTTTTTTATCTCAAGTCTTTTTCATCTTTTTACATAATTTTTGTCTTGTATTTTTTATTGTGTCTTTTACTTAATGGTCATCTGTCTTTTTTGTTTTGTTAAGACTTTCATGTTCTTTTCATCTTTTCGTCTTTTTCTTTTCATCTTTTCGTCTTTTTTGTTCTTTCATGTTCTTTTCATCTTTTCGTCTTTTTTGTTCTTTCTTGTTCTTTTCATCTCTTCGTCTTTTTTGTTCTTTCTTGTTCTTTTCATCTTTTCGTCTTGTTCTTTTCATCTTTTCGTCTTTTTTGTTCTTTCTTGTTCTTTTCATCTTTTCATCTTGTTCTTTTCATCTTTTCGTCTTTTTTGTTCTTTCTTGTTCTTTTCATCTTTTTGTCTTTTTTGTTCTTTTTTGTTCTTTTCATCTCTTCGTCTTTTTTGTTCTTTCTTGTTCTTTTCATCTCTTTATGTTGTTTATGTTGTTTGTTTTGTTCCGTCTGTAACATTTATTGTTTTCCTCTTACATCTTTTTCTTGTTCTCTCTGTCTTTTTCGAAACATTGACTTGATAATCAGAGCGGTTGATTGATTGAATAATGTATTGATGATTGATGAGTGGCTGCAGTTCCGGTGTTGACCAGCAGGCTGTGCTGTGTTTCCTGTCAGCATGTGTTTAAGTTGGAGCAGGAGGAGTACATGAAGGAGCAGATCCCCTGGACTCTGATCGACTTCTACGACAACCAGCCCTGCATCGACCTGATCGAGGCTCGACTCGGCATCCTCGACCTGCTCGATGAGGAGTGCAAGGTGACGACCGCCGCATCTCATTGGCTGCAGAGAATTCTCTCATGTGATTGGTTGATTGTTTCAAGCACTGAAAATGGAGGTTTGTAGTTCTGATCAGTGTTTGAATCATCAGCTCTGATGTCAAAACACACTTTTCATCCAGTGACAATAAGACAGAAAAGACGACTGACTGGTGGATCCATCAGAGGACATCACACAGGACAGACGGGACGAGACGGAGACAAAGGAAAAGATGTAACAATACAAAAACTATGTATGACATAACAAGACAAAACCGATTTAATATGGAGGACAAAAGGTTCAGTCGTCTTTACACAGAGACAGTCAGTAGAAATGTCCTTCAGAGGACGACTTTATACTCTGAGGACTGTTTCACTTTTACTGCAGTAAACAAGTTGAATCAGTACTTCTACTTTTACTTGTACTGCAGTAAAGACTGAGAGGACTGTTGGACTCAGACTCAGAACAGAAGCTGTAAAATCATCAAGTCGTAAAGAAACAAAAACGGTTGAATAAAAAGAAAGAAACAGCTGGACGGTTCTAAACAGTTCTAAACGGTTCTAAACAGTTCTAAACAGTTCTCAACGGTTCTAAACAGTTCTAAACAGTTCTCAACGGTTCTAAACAGTTCTCAACGGTTCTAAACAGTTCTCAACGGTTCTAAACGGTTCTCAACGGTTCTAAACGGTTCTAAACAGTTCTCAACGGTTCTAAACGGTTCTAAACAGTTCTAAACGGTTCAGACTCCGATCGAAGCAGAAAAACTCTCTGATGACAGGATGTTTAAAGACGGACTCAGCTGACCTGATGTTCTCTGACACAGAACGTTCTGTCCCCTTTAGTTTTCAGCCAAGTCGCTGGAACAGATCAGTGATGTAGACCACCTGATGTTCAGAGTGAAGAACCAACAGGTTCTGGGTGGAGAAGGTTCTGTCTGTTCCTCTAACTGATGTGGATGTTTATCAGAGTTAATCTGATGATTTATTCATCCTCTCCTTCTCTCCTTCTCTCCTTCTCTCCTTCTCTCCCTCACTCCCTCTCTCCTTCTCTCCTTCTCTCCCTCTCTCCCTCTCTCCTTCTCTCCTTCTCTCCTTCTCTCCCTCTCTCCCTCTCTCCCTCTCTCCTTCTCTCCTTCTCTCCTTCTCTCCCTCTCTCCCTCTCTCCCTCTCTCCTTCTCTCCTTCTCTCCCTCTCTCCCTCTCTCCTTCTCTCCTTCTCTCCCTCTCTCCTTCTCTCCTTCTCTCCCTCACTCCCTCTCTCCCTCTGTCCTTCTCTCCCTCTCTCCTTCTCCCCTCCTCTCCCTCTCTCCCTCTCTCCCTCTCTCCTTCTCTCCCTCTCTCCTTCTCTCCTTCTCTCCCTCTCTCCCTCTCTCCTTCTCTCCCTCTCTCCTTCTCTCCCTCTCTCCCTCTCTCCTTCTCTCCTTCTCTCCCTCTCTTTCTCTCCCTCTCTCCTTCTCTCCTTCTCTCCCTCTCTCCCTCTCTCCTTCTCTCCTTCTCTCCCTCTCCCTCTCTCCCTCTCTCCTTCTCTCCCTCTCTTTCTCTCCCTCTCTCCTTCTCTCCTTCTCTCCCTCTCTCCCTCTCTCCTTCTCTCCTTCTCTCCCTCTCTCCTTCTCTCCTTCTCTCCCTCACTCCCTCTCTCCCTCTGTCCTTCTCTCCCTCTCTCCCTCTCTCCTTCTCCCCTCCTCTCCTTCTCTCCCTCTCTCCCTCTCTCCCTCTCTCCTTCTCCCCTCCTCTCCTTCTCTCCCTCTCTCCCTCTCTCCTTCTCTCCTCCTCTCCTTCTCTCCTTCTCTCCTTCTCTCCCTCTCTCCCTCTCTTTCTCTCCCTCTCTCCCTCTTTCCTTCTCCCCTCCTCTCCTTCTCTCCTTCTCTCCTCCTCTCCTTCTCTCCCTCTCTCCCTCTCTTTCTCTCCCTCTCTCCCTCTCTCCCTCTCTCCTTCTCCCCTCCTCTCCTTCTCTCCTTCTCTCCCTCTCTCCTTCTCTCCTTCTCTCCTTCTCTCCCTCTCTCCCTCCTCTCCTTCTCTCCCTCTCTCCCTCTCTCCCTCTCTCCCTCTCTCCTCCTCTCCCTCTCTCCTTCTCTCCCTCTCTCCCTCTCTCCCTCTCTCCTTCTCCCCTCCTCTCCTTCTCTCCCTCTCTCCTTCTCTCCCTCTCGCCCTCTCTCCTTCTCTCCCTCTCTCCCTCTCTCCCTCTCTCCTTCTCCCCTCCTCTCCTTCTCTCCCTCTCTCCTTCTCTCCCTCTCGCCCTCTCTCCTTCTCTCCCTCTCTGCCTCTCTCCTTCTCCCCTCCTCTCCTTCTCTCCCTCTCTCCCTCTCCCCTCCTCTCCTTCTCTCCTTCTCTCCCTCTCTCCCTCTGTCCTTCTCTCCCTCTCTCCTTCTCCCCTCCTCTCCTTCTCTCCCTCTCTCGTTCTCTCCCTCTCTCCTTCTCTCCTTCTCTCTCCCTCTCCCTCTCTCCCTCTCTCCCTCTCTCCTTCTCCCCTCCTCTCCTTTTCTCCCTCTCTCCTTCTCTCCCTCTCTCCTTCTCTCCTTCTCTCCTTCTCTCCTTCTCTCTCCCTCTCTCCCTCTCTCCCTCTCTCCTTCTCTCCCTCTCTCCCTCTCTCCCTCTCTCCTTTTCTCCCTCTCTCCCTCTCTCCCTCTCCCCTCCTCTCCTTCTCTCCCTCTCTCCCTCTCTCCCTCTCTCCTTTTCTCCCTCTCTCCCTCTCTCCCTCTCCCCTCCTCTCCTTCTCTCCCTCTCTCCCTCTCTCCTTCTCTCCTTCTCTCCTTCTCTCCCTCTCTCCTTCTCTCCTTCTCTCCTTCTCTCCTTCTCTCCTTCTCTCTCCCTCTCTCCCTCTCTCCCTCTCTCCTTCTCTCCCTCTCTCCCTCTCTCCCTCTCTCCTTTTCTCCCTCTCTCCCTCTCTCCCTCTCCCCTCCTCTCCTTCTCTCCCTCTCTCCCTCTCTCCTTCTCTCCTTCTCTCCCTCTCTCCCTCTCTCCCTCTCTCCCTCTCTCCTTCTCTCCCTCTCTCCCTCTCTCCCTCTCTCCTTTTCTCCCTCTCTCCCTCTCTCCCTCTCCCCTCCTCTCCTTCTCTCCCTCTCTCCCTCTCTCCTTCTCTCCTTCCCTCCTTCTCTCCCTCTCCCCTCCTCTCCCTCTCTCCCTCTCTCCCTCTCTCCTTCTCCCCTCCTCTCCTTCTCTCTCCCTCTCCCTCTCTCCCTCTCTCCCTCTCTCCCTCTCTCCTTCTCCCCTCCTCTCCTTCTCTCTCCCTCTCCCTCTCTCCCTCTCTCCCTCTCTCCTTCTCCCCTCCTCTCCTTCTCTCTCCCTCTCCCTCTCTTCCTCTCTCCCTCTCTCCTTCTCCCCTCCTCTCCTTCTCTCCCTCTCTCCCTCTCTCCCTCTCTCCCTCTCCCCTCCTCTCCTTCTCTCCCTCTCTCCCTCTCTCCTTCTCTCCTTCTCTCCTTCTCTCCCTCTCTCCTTCTCTCCCTCTCTCCTTCTCTCCTTCTCTCCTTCCCTGTGATCTTTGAAGTCGCTGAACATTTCAGGGATAAATAAATGTGTTATTCAGAACGCAGGTAGCCTGGATACAAGTTTAATGTTCTCCCAGGGTTCTTATATAATCTCCTTCATGTTCCAGGTGCCAAAGGGAACAGATGAGAACTGGGCCCAGAAGCTCTACAAACAGAACTCCAGCAGCGCTCACTTTCAGAAACCTCGTATGTCCAACACCTCCTTCATCATCGTTCACTTCGCTGACAAGGTGAGCAGACGACGGCACAAGAACGAAATGTTGATCACAGCAAAACAAAAACACAAAGATGAGAGTCAAGAACAACACATGAAATGAAGAGAACATGGTGAGATACAAGGTGAAGAATAAACACTGCGGTGGAAACACACCGAGTTCCTCCAGAGGTTCCTGTTCCCCAGGGAACGTTCCTGCGCTGTGCTCTTCAGTCTGCTGCAGAACATTTAGCTCTGATAACTCAGTGACTCTTCACAGGAAGTCAGATCATATTTAGTGAGAATATTTGTCTCCTGAGGACAGATGTGTCTGATGTCCTCAGGACGTCCGTCTTCACTTAAAGAAGGACACAGTGTCCTGATGTTCAGTCTGCAGATTAGATGTCTGAGAGAACAGAGAACACTGCTGAGAACAATCAGTTTTCTGAAGCAGATAGAGAACAGTAGATACAGAACAAACCTCATGTTTCTGTTCTGTTGTTTGTTTTTATCTGTGACCTTAAAATCCTGAAACATTGTTACAGAACAGATCTGTGTTCTCTCTGAGGGAGAACAGATCCATCATGTTCTATGATTTAACATCAACTTCATCAGAACCTGCTCTCAATTAACAACAAAATGTTCTTTATAACTAATGTTTACACAGTCAGGAGAACCCATGATGTTCTGTTCTAAAGCCATCACACCTGCAGGTCCTCACCAGCCAATCACACGAGCTCCTGCCAGGTGAAACAGCCTGTCGGTCTGTGGTTGTGAAGAACAACGTGATGATGTCACGATGATGTCACTGTTTGTTTTTCATTGGCTGTGACATGACGAGCTGGCTGTTCTCTCCACAGGTGGAATATCAGTGTGACGGTTTCCTGGAGAAGAACAGAGACACGGTCTACGAGGAACAGATCAACATCCTGAAGGCCAGTCAGGTGAGAACCACAGGGAACCACAGAGAACCACAGGGAACCACAGAGAACCACAGGGAAACACAGGGAACCACAGAGAACCACAGGGAAACACAGGGAACCACAGAAAACCACAGAGAACCACAGAGAACCACAGGGAACCACAGAGAACCACAGCAGTTATTGTCTCACTGTTCTGTTCCATTCCAATCTGTTCTGTTCTCTTATCATTCTGCAGTGAACATAGTATAAAATATTTAGTTCCATCAGGTGCTGAGTAGAACAGAAGCTCCTGAAGGACAAATGTTGGGATCCACAGTTCTAGATCAGCTGTTGGAGCTTCATAAAAACATCAGAGTGACGACAGTAGAGTTTATCCTCCATCAGTTCCTTCAGAACCAGATTATTAAAGAGATCTGTTCACGTTCCGTCTGATCATCAGGAAGAATACAAACTGTGGACTTGTCCTTTAATGTGACCTTCCTGCTGTTCCACAGATGAAAGAAGAACTCTGATAAACCTCCTGTGGAGGTAATTAAAAGGTTCGGTTCTCATCCTCAGAGCTCCATGTTCTCACGTGATCAGGGTTCTAAATACAGATACAGTTCCTCTCACGTCAGTCTCCTTCATCTCCTGCTAACAAAATGTTCTACAGAAATAACAAAAGGTTCTATATAAATAAAATGTTATTAAAAAAACTAAATGTTCTGATTAAATAACAAAACGTTCTAAATAATTAACAGTGTTGAAATGGAGAACTTTGTTCTCATCATCCTCTTATTGTTTCCTCATTAAATTAAAGTTATAGAACCATCACACTGTTCTATACGTCTAGATAAGAAAACTGAGACAAAACTTTACTGTATAAGAACAGAGTTCTTGAGGAGAACAGCATCAGACCTGCAGGGAACGGTCACCACTGTTCTCACTGCGTCTGCAGATTTTAACCAGTTTTATTAATAATCATTAATAATTAAAGTGTGTGTCGTTCTGGCTGCTGTGATGGTGGAACACGTGTTAAACTACGTTCTGTGGTTCTACTGTGTTAAATAGAACCTCGTGTTCAGTGTCTCATGTGACAGTAGATCATGTAGTTGTTCTGTGGCTGTTCTGGGGTCAGACCATATCAGCACGTCCTCCCGTCTGCTCTCAGTTTCAGCTGGTCGCAGATCTGTTTCATGAGAAGGACGACGTTCCGTCCTCGTCAAAGTCGTCCAGAGTGAACGTCCGAGCCGCCAAGTCCACTCCCAAAGTTCCCAACAAGGAGCACAGGAAGACCGTCGGCCACCAGGTGAGCTCGCCGCCGCCCCCTGCAGGACACGCTAACATCAGCGTGGACGCTCGTGTTGTTCATGTTTCTGTTCTCTGTGTTCTGTTTCAGTTCCGCAACTCTCTTCATCTTCTCATGGAGACTCTGAACGCTACGACGCCTCATTACGTTCGCTGCATCAAACCCAACGACGACAAGGAGGCGTTCTCGTGAGTCCGCTGCTCGTTTCCTGTCTGAACCGAGTCCAGCTTCACTGATCCAGACTGAAACAGACGATCAATATGGAGATGCTTGATTACCCAAAATACAATGAATAAATCATTGAAGTCCAGTCGATCAAATCTAAAAACTGAAACATTAAGTTTCTTTGACAAAACATTATTTTATAACCAGCTAAAAATATGTTTCATATTGTTTTCTAGCTCACTAAAAAGTTCTAAAAAAGGTTCTCGTGTTTGTTAGTTAAAACGTTCCGTTGAATCAGAAAGTTTCCTCATGAAGCTCTGATTTCTCATCAATGAAGAAAACTGTTCAGATCATGATCATGTGATTATTGATCGAGGTCTGAACATGTTTTCTCTTTCATCAGCAGAACAAATATTTTTAGTTCAGAGTGTGGTCCGGATATTATTTGATTGATTGATTGATTGTGGTCCGGATATTATTTAATTGATTGATTGATTGTGGTCTGGATATTATTTGATTGATTGATTGATTGTGGTCCGGATATTATTTAATTGATTGATTGATTGTGGTCTGGATATTATTAGATTGATTGTGCAGCGACAGTCTTGACGTCTATCTGAAATAAACAGGGACGTCTCTGAAAAAGACATCATCTGGATGGCAGCATGTGTCGCGCCAAGACCTGTATGTTCCTTTCAGAACCGATGGGTTCTCACAGATGGTTTCTAAACATTCCACAGTTCTCCTCGTCTGTTGTTGCTGCTGTCCCAACTTGTTTTTTGGACGTGTGGCATCAGATTCATTGATTCGTGTCTTCAGACTGTATGTTCTGGACTGGAGGGTTTGTGTGTGACTGACTGACTGACTGACTGACTGACTGACTGACTGACTGACTGACTGCTCACAGCCAACATGTTTGTGTTCTCACTGACACGTTCTGACGTCTGCAGGATCTGTTCACAGGTTCTTCATTGTTCCTTCAGATAAACAACATGTTCCACTCTGCTGCTAAATTCAATCTGAGGCCAAAGTCACATGTTTGGGGACATTCAGCTCACAGTCAGTCAGTCAGTCAGTCAGTCAGTCAGTCAGTCAGTGGACAGACTGGAGCTGAGAGCAGCTCCTTCTGTCTGTGTCTGTGTCTGTCTGTGTCTGTGTGTGTGTGTGTGTCTGTCTGTGTGTGTGTGTGTGTGTGTGTGTGTGTGTGTGCGTGTGTGTGTGTGTGAGAGAGAGAGAGAGAGAGAGATGCCAAAGAAACAGATGAGGTATGAGGAAGAGGAAGAAGAGGAACTGCACTTTGTTTCAGATGTGATGAAGATGATGAAGATGATGATGAAGGTGTCTCCTGTCTCTGCAGGTTTGACTCGAGGCGAGCGGTGCAGCAGCTCCGAGCCTGTGGAGTCCTGGAGACCATCAGGATCAGTGCAGCCGGGTATCCGTCCAGGTCTGTCCTCCTCCTCATCCTCACCCTGCTCCTCCCCGTCTTTGTCTTCCTCTTCTTTCATATTCGTTTTTCTTCTTCTTTGTTTTCTGCTTTTTGTTGTTTGTCTTCCTCTGCTGTCTTTGTCTTCTTCGTCTTTTTCTTTTTCTTCCTCCTCCGTGTTTTTTTATTGTTTTCTCTTCATCATCAGCAGCAGCTCTGTCTCTCAGTCTGTCTCTCTGTCTGTCTGTCTGTCTGTCTGTCTGTCTGTCTCTCAGTCTGTCTCTCTGTCTGTCTGTCTCTCAGTCTGTCTGTCTCTCAGTCTGTCTCTCTGTCTGTCTGTCTCTCAGTCTGTCTGTCTCTCTGTCTCTCAGTCTGTCTCTCTGTCTGTCTGTCTGTCTCTCAGTCTGTCTGTCTCTCTGTCTCTCAGTCTGTCTGTCTCTCTGTCTGTCTGTCTCTCAGTCTGTCTGTCTCTCAGTCTGTCTCTTAGTCTGTCTGTCTCTCAGTCTGTCTGTCTGTCTCTCAGTCTGTCTGTCTGTCTGTCTCTCAGTCTGTCTCTCAGTCTGTCTGTCTCTCTCTGTCTCTGTGTGTTTCCTGTTAAGTGTTTCCTCGAGGTCTGACCAGAGGACAGTCAGTCCTTTTAATAAATCTAATAATCTTTGTTGTGGAGACGTTCAGTTTTAGAAGCTGACTGAATGTCCACCCTCGCTGCGAGGACATGTCAGTGTACCAACAAACAACATGTGGACATTTTATTCACCACGTTTCTGAGCTGCTAAACAGAACGAAGGAAAACTTCTGACCCTTGTTATTTTCAGAGTTTCTCAAACTCAGGGTCGAGACACACACGTGGACGCACACGTCCTCTGTCTGTCCTGACCATCATTTCCTTCAGTGCACAAATACACAAATCTTATAAACTGATAAAGTCGAAGTTCTGATTCAACTTCGTCCGATCAAAGAGACAAACTACAGATTCTGAAGAGTAAAAAGTTACGTTGTTTATTCTTTTATTACATCTTTTTTGTCTTGTTACATCCTTTACTTTGTTTTTTGTCGTGACAGAACAACACAAAAATAACCTAACAAGACAAAGAAGACAAAAACAACAGAGAAAATATGAAAGATAAAGATGGAAAAAAACATAACAAGACGAATAAGACAGATGGACAGAACAGGACTTTGTGTCTGTCCTTGATATTTAGTGTGAAATAAATACAAGCTGTGACCCAAGTGTTCTGTTGGTTGTTGTGGGTTCTTGAAGAACACTTCTGGAACACTTTGTGAGGAAACAGAGGAACAATGACAGTAACACCTGTCCTGTGTGTCCTCTGTGTCCTCTGTGTGGTGTCCAGGTGGACGTACCCAGATTTCTTCAGCAGGTATCGAGTCCTGCTCAAGAAGTCGGACATGATGTCAGCAGACAAGAAGCTGGTGTGTAAAAACCTGCTGGAGACTCTGATCAAGGTGAGAAAACTTTATTAACACATCAGGAACAGAACGGAGACAAAAGTCCACGTCTGTCTGTGTTTGTCTTCTGTTTAAAGGGAAAATGAATCCTTTTCATCTGGTACTTTATCCTGAACTGCAGCTTTAATTTCTAATTAAAACACTTTTTGTTCTATATTTATATCCATGTTCTTAATGTTCTGCAATGTTCTCTGCTTCCGATGACATGACCAAATTAAACATTTAACAAAAACATAAGTAACTTTACTTTTTATTACTGTGTGTTTAGAGTAATGTGAGTAATCAAAGCACAGAAGCTCTGTCTTGTTGCAGTTCTTTATAAATCCTGTGGGGGGCGATGTTGTTTAAGAGCAGGCATCAGCTGCATACAGGAGAAGTTAACCTTCTTCTGGCAGAAATCTTTTTATTTTTACCCAAAACATGATTTTTTAATCCGTTGGGAGAAGTTGGCCTTCATGGCTTTCTGCCAGAAAGTCATGTTAAACATACTTCCAGATTATATTTACTGTTTGTTAATGCTGATTTATTAGCATAACATTAGAGTTTCAGTTTAGCCAGTCAGAGTCAATCAGTGCTTTCTGACAGAAAACCATGCTTTTTTTGCACAATATTTTTATTGGGTTTTCGTGTTTTCCATAACAATCATAATACGAACAAACAAAAAAAAATTCTGCTTGGTGGACCTAAAATCAAAGACATTAAATCCATTTCTAAATCCTTATCAAATATTTTTTCCATTTCACATAATACTTCAGACCAATACCTTTATAATTTAAAACATGTCCATAGGCAGAGGGTGAGGGTACCAACCATGTTTTGTTAGGGGAACAAAATAATAGCTTCAGTTGCAATAGCAACATTTCTGACAGAAAGGCTTGAGGGTGAACTTTTCCCAACAGCTCATCAAGTTTACTACATTTGTCTGAAATCCAAAATGTCAAATATGAAATGAAAATGAAATGAAAATGATGTAACAAAACATAAAAGATATCAAGACAAACGAGACAAAAAGATGTGATGAGACAAAACAAGATGAAAAAGACATAACGACACAAAAATGACCTAAAAGACGTCACCACTCCGTCTCTCCATGTCCACCTGCGTACAGCGTCCAGCACGTGTCCAAAGAACAACGACAACCTTTAAAAGATGACATGTAGCTCAACAGATGTCACATCACACTTGATACTACATAGACTTTTAGATCTAGATCTATATATAAACATATAGCTCTGTAGATCTATATATAAACATATAGATCTATAGATGTATGGATATATAAACATATAGATCTGTAGATGTATAGATATATAAACATATAGATCTATAGATCTATATATAAACATATAGATCTATAGATCTATATATAAACATATAGATCTATAGATGTATGGATATATAAACATATAGATCTGTAGATGTATAGATATATAAACATATAGATCTATAGATCTATATATAAACATATAGATCTATAGATGTATAGATATATAAACATATAGATCTATAGATGTATAGATCTATTGGTGTAGATGTTTTTAAAGAAGAATTTGAAAAAGTTGACGACTGTCAGGACATCAAACCTCTGATCTGTTGATCTTCACCACTGAAGACTCAGAGTTCAATAATCCTGTTCTTCCTCTGATCTCTTCAGAATCAAATTCAAGTTGTTTATTTCCCAGTTCAATGCTTTTATTGTGAAGTTGCAGCAGTAGCTTTGTGGTTTGTATGACTGTAGTTCTGTAGACATATAAATATTTTAATCAGAGGTTGTTCTGTGAGCTTCAGCGGGTCAGCTGTGACCCGCGGGTTGGAAGTTCTTTTATTTTTTTAATGCAGATGTTTTGTTGTTGTTTAGTTTGTATTGAGCTCATCGTCAGCATCCTTCTGTCTGTCTGTCAGAGTTCTGACTCCAGTCTTTATGTTCCGTTTGGTGTCTCAGGAGCCGGACATGTTCCAGTTCGGTAAGACAAAGATCTTCTTCCGGGCGGGGCAGGTGGCGTACCTGGAGAAGCTCCGGGCCGATAAGTTCCGCGCGGCCTGCATCATGATCCAGAAGACGGTCCGCGGTTGGCTGCAGAGAGTCCGATACAGAAAGATCCGCAGGTTGGCAATCACCCTGCAGAGATACGGCCGAGGTTACCTGGCCCGCAGGTGAGTCACCAATCACAGACGAGCACAGCTGAAGCTGCTCTGCTTTCTAACCACAGACACAGTTTGTTTGTCCACGTCTCACCTGCAGGGACAGGTAGGACCAGAGGAAGTGAGACGTTTAGACAGAAGCTGTGGTCAATTTAAAGGGAAATTAAAGTCAAGAAACAGGAAGTGTGAACTCAAACCGTTAGAAACTTACTGACAGTAACACGTCACCTGTTTGATTTTTTACTTTAGGCTCCTTAATTAACCCTTATTTATACCAGAGCCTGAATGCTCGATTCTGATTGGCTGCAGGGGTGGCAAAAGTACAGATATTCTTTACTACAGTAGAAGTGAAAAAGTTCAGGCTCCAAAATGTTTTTAATGTCTTATTACGTCCTTTTTGTCTTGACATAAGAACACAACAGTGACAGAACAGAACCAAGACAACATGAAGAGACGTAAAAGATGAAAAAGACAGAAAAACAGAACAAGACAAAACCAACATGACAAAATCTTAAAGAAAAATCTCAATGACAAATAAGATGAAAACAAAGTAAAACCACGTAATAAGATATAAAATACAGAACAAGACAAATAAGATGGAAATGATTTAACAGGACAGAAAAAGACAAATACAGTGTGAGAAAATGAAAACAACGTTAAAGGACAGAACAAGAGACACTGAGCGAAAACAAGACAAAAAACAGGCACAGCAAAATAAAACAATGTCTCGTCTTCTGAATACTGCAGGACGGAGACAGAACACGCGAGGACAGATCTGATGACGTACGACTCGACTGGACAAAAAAGACTTTAACAGCTATGACTTGTGACTGGACCACGTCGATGAACGTTCTCGTTCCATCATGGTTCTCTCTCCTCGGACTAACGAGGCTTCTCTTTGATGTTTGTTCCTCAGACACGCCGAGTTCCTGCGTCTGACTCGAGCCGCCATCGTCTGTCAGAAACAGTATCGTATGGTGAGAGACAGACGGGCGTATCTGAGAGTGAGACAGGCTGTCGTCACCATCCAGGCCTACACCAGAGGGATGTTCACCCGCAGGATCTACTGGGAGGTACGGAGAACAGAACGTCCTCCTTCAGTCTGCTGACGGAACAGCAGCGACATCAACACGAGTCGATCAAACAGAGTTCTGTTCAAAAACTAATCTCAGTTTTAGTAAATCCAAGTTTACTGATGAAAACTTTGTTCCCAAAATTACAATGAACAAAAAAATCCTGTTGTATTGTTTGCTAGTAAAAAAAGAGTAAAAACAACGATATATTAATTATTTACTAATAATACTAATTTAATTATTTATTTACTAGCGAGCTAAAAAAAAAATTAAGAAGCGCTAGAAATAAAAAAAGGTTCTATTATTTGCTAGCTACACTGTTTGGTAGCTGTGTAAAAAGTTTTTTAAAAATCTATGCTAGTTTTTTTTTTTTTTTACTGAGTTATATTGTTTGCTAGTTAGCCACAAAGCTAGTTAGCCTCCTCATGATGGCAGAGAAGCTCTGATTCGTCCTTCAGTTTGTCCGTCAACACGTTATTTTGTTCCTCTGAAAAAGGAGCCGCTTTAAAAGTTCAGCTTCCTCCACTGTCAGTTTAATTTTAACTCTGGATCAGAGGTTAAACTGGAGTTTAAAGTTTTGGTGCAAATTAAATTGAATCTTTAGATTAAGAACTAAATTAAACTTGATTATGATTTTAATTTAAAAGTTAAAAAATTTGGTGCAACATAACTTAAAGTTAAACTTTGATTTAATCAGGTTTAAATATTAAAGGTTGTCAGAGTGTCTCCAGTTTAAGGTGGAATGATTCAGTGTGAGCTCTCCCTCCTGATTATTTAAGGTGGAATGATTCAGTGTGATCTCTCCCTCCTGATTATTTAAGGTGGAATGATTCAGTGTGATCTCTCCCTCCTGATTATTTAAGGTGGAATGATTCAGTGTGATCTCTCCTCTCTGCAGTTCCTCCTGCACCACAAGGCCATGATCATCCAGCGCAGCGTCCGCGGCTGGCTACAGAGGAAGAAGTTCAGACGAGCGCGTGCCGCCGCCATCATCATCCAGTGTGCGTACAGACGCGTCCTCGCCAAACGGCAGCTGAAGCAGCTGAAGATCGAAGCTCGTTCTGCAGAACATCTGAAGAAGCTCAACACAGGGATGGAGAACAAGATCGTCCAGCTGCAGAGGAAGATGGACGATCAGGTGAACACACACACACACACACACACACACACACACCTCATACACACACTCCAAACTGATAATACAATCAATATGAGCTCCTGAGTTATTGATCCTGTAAGATTAAACAGGTCATATTGATCATGTTTCATGTTTGTGGAGTTTGTTGTGTGTGTGTGTGTGTGTGTGTGTGTGTGTGTGTGTGTGTGTGTGTGTGTGTGTGTGTGTGTGTGATTCTGTCCTCAGCCCGTCTCTCACACTGATGGATCAATCACTCTGATCAGTTTCTCTGTTCGTTCAAGATGACACGTTCAAGGACCTCTCATGGTTGTTGGGATTCACAGTGTTTCAAACACCTTGACAAACTTCTTTATTGTCTGATCTGATTTTATAGAAGTTGCTAACCCGTTGCTCCTCTGAACCCGCCTGTAGGGCGGCAAGTCATCGACGACTGCTCGGCTAAAAACAAGACCGTTTCAGGACACGCTTCAAAACCTGACGTCCAGAGAAAAATTAATATGTATTTTATTATTAAGATACCTGACTGCTTGTTATATCCTGCATAAATAACAAAATGTTGTAAATAAGTAACAGAATGTTCAAATCTCGAAGTTTATTGTGTCTTTATTCAGTTTACACAGTCAGGTTCTGTTAGAAAACCATCACACTGTTCTACACGTGACTGAACGACACAAGAACACTTTGTTCCAAACTTTTTAAATCTCTGCTGGTTCCATCTCACAGCTGTAATAAGAATAAGAAGAATGTTAATGATAATAACTCAGAGTGTGTCTGTGTTGTGTGTCTGTGTTGTGTGTCTGTGTTGTGTGTCTGTGTTGTGTGTCTGTGTTGTGTGTGTCTGTGTTGTGTGTTTGTGTTGTGTGTCTGTGTTGTGTGTCTGTGTTGTGTGTCTGTGTTGTGTGTCTGTGTTGTGTGTGTCTGTGTTGTGTGTGTCTGTGTTGTGTGTCTGTGTTGTGTGTCTGTGTTGTGTCTGTGTTGTGTGTTTGTGTTGTGTGTCTGTGTTGTGTGTGTCTGTGTTGTGTGTGTCTGTGTTGTGTGTCTGTGTGTTGTGTGTTTGTGTGTTGTGTGTCTGTGTTGTGTGTCTGTGTTGTGTGTGTCTGTGTTGTGTGTCTGTGCTGTGTGTCTGTGTTGTGTGTCTGTGTTGTGTGTCTGTGTTGTGTGTGTCTGTGTTGTGTGTCTGTGTTGTGTGTCTGTGTTGTGTGTGTCTGTGTTGTGTGTCTGTGTTGTGTGTCTGTGTTGTGTGTGTCTGTGTTGTGTGTCTGTGTTGTGTGTGTCTGTGTTGTGTGTGTCTGTGTTGTGTGTCTGTGTTGTGTGTCTGTGTTGTGTATTTTCAGTCCAAAGAGCTGCGCGGTCAGAACGAGCAGCTGCAGCAGGTGAACGTCTCTCTGGATTCAGAGGTGAGGCGTCTGCAGAAACAGCTGGAGCAGCTGGTCAGTCAGCAGGGAGACGGAGGTCAGCTGACGTCTCTGCAGGAGGAGCTACAGAGGCTGAGGGAGGAGCTGCAGGAGGCCAACGCCCTCAGGAAGAGGCTGGAGGAGGAGCACGGCACCGAGAAGCTCCGCCTCCAACAGGTGAGGATGGGAGACAGAGGAGACAGCAGGGTTACTGTCCTGACGTTGCCATGACGACCTCACAATTATTATGGATCACAGTCAATAAAAGACAGATATCAGTGAACGACTGTGTGTGTGTGTGTGTGTGTGTGTGTGTGTGTGTGTGTGTGTGTGTGTGTGTGTGTGTGTGTGTGTGTTCAGAGGGTGCAGGAGCTGGAGTCGGAGAACTCTCTGTTGAAGAGTGAGAAGGAGGATCTGAACCAGAGGATCCTTCAGCAGAGTTCTGCAGGTGAGACGCTGCGTGGGAACAAACGGACGTTACGTCTTTTTTCATTTTATTATGACTTTTGTTTTCATCTTTTCATGTCTTTTGTATGTGTCTCTGTGTGTGTCTCTGTGTGTGTCTCTGTGTCTCTGTGTGTGTCTCTGTGTCTCTGTGTGTGTCTGTGTGTGTCTCTGTGTGTCTGTGTGTGTCTCTGTGTCTCTGTGTGTGTCTCTGTGTGTGTCTCTGTGTGTGTCTCTGTGTCTCTGTGTGTGTCTCTGTGTCTCTGTGTCTCTGTGTCTCTGTGTGTGTCTCTGTGTCTCTGTGTGTCTCTCTGTGTGTGTCTCTGTGTGTGTCTGTGTGTGTGTCTGTGTGTGTCTGTGTGTCTCTGTGTCTCTGTGTGTCTGTGTGTCTGTGTGTCTCTGTGTGTCTGTGTGTCTGTGTGTGTCTGTGTGTGTCTGTGTGTCTCTGTGTGTCTCTGTGTCTCTGTGTGTCTCTGTGTGTCTTTGTGTGTCTCTGTGTGTGTCTGTGTGTCTCTGTGTGTGTCTGTGTGTGTGTCTCTGTGTCTCTGTGTGTGTCTGTGTGTGTGTCTCTGTGTCTCTGTGTGTGTCTGTGTGTGTCTGTGTGTGTCTGTGTGTCTCTGTGTGTCTGTGTGTGTGTCTGTGTGTCTCTGTGTGTCTCTCTGTGTGTGTCTGTGTCTCTGTGTGTGTCTGTCTGTGTGTCTCTGTGTGTGTGTGTGTCTGTGTGTGTGTCTCTGTGTGTGTCTGTCTGTGTGTCTCTGTGTGTGTGTGTGTCTGTGTGTGTGTCTCTGTGTGTGTCTGTCTGTGTGTCTCTGTGTGTGTGTGTGTCTGTGTGTGTCTCTGTGTGTGTCTGTGTGTCTCTGTGTGTCTCTGTGTCTCTGTGTCTCTGTGTGTCTCTGTGTGTCTTTGTGTGTCTCTGTGTGTGTCTCTGTGTCTGTGTGTCTCTGTGTGTGTCTCTGTGTCTCTGTGTGTGTCTCTGTGTGTCTCTGTGTGTGTCTGTGTGTCTCTGTGTCTCTGTGTGTGTCTCTGTGTGTCTTTGTGTGT
>NC_139336.1:35065000-35150000 GCF_056507025.1 Lutjanus erythropterus
TGTGATGCTCTGTGACGTTCTGTGACGTTCTGTTGTGATGCTCTGTGACGCTCTGTGACGCTCTCTGATGCTCTCTGACATGCTCTGTTGTGATGCTCTCTGACGCTCTCTGACACGCTCTGTTGTGATGCTCTGTGACGTTCTCTGACGCTCTGTTGTGATGCACTGTGACGTTGTCTGACGCTCTCTGATGCTCTCTGACGCTCTCTGACACGCTCTGTTGTGATGCTCTGTGACGTTCTCTGATGTTCTGTGCCTCTGCAGCGTCTCAGGCTGCAGCTCAGAGCAGCCGGTCCAGACCGGAGCTGAGCCGTCAGGTCACGGTCCAGAGGAAGGAGAAGGACTTTGAGGGGATGTTGGAGTTCTACAAGGAGGACGAAGCTCTGCTGCTGAAAACGCTGATCACAGGTGAGCGTCCTCCGTCCTCCTGCACCATCACAACACCTGTTACTTTATTTAAACTGCAGAGGACGTTCATGTCTCTTTATTATTGATGATTATTATAGACTTTATTCTGAAAAGAAGACGAGGAAAAAACATTGAAATCATTTTTCTGTTTTAATCTTTTATGTTTACAGGCAGTATTTTTTTCAGTAGAATACTTTTGTACTTTTACTCTTACTTGTACTCGATGCGTCCTCAGACATCAGGCCCAGCACCGTCTCTGCCACCGTCCCCTGTCTCCCAGCCTACATCCTCTTCATGTGCATCCGTCACGCCGACTACATCAACGACGACCAGAAGGTGGAGTCTCTGCTCACCTCCACCATCAACGCCATCAAGAAGGTCCTCAAGGTGAGTGTCCTCCACACCTGTCTCACCTCTAATCACCTGTCCTTTTTCACTGACAACGTGTTCTAATTGGACCTGCAGAAGAACAATGAGGACTTCGAGATGACGTCCTTCTGGCTGGCCAACACCAGCCGCCTGCTGCACTGTCTGAAGCAGTACAGCGGAGACGAGGTGAGACTCTGTGCCGCTTTGTGGACAAATCCAGAGAGACAGAGAGACGCAGAGACGTGACGAGCTGTGTTTTTGTTCAGGTGTTCATGACGCAGAACACGGCCAAACAGAACGAGCACTGTCTGAAGAACTTTGACCTGGCAGAGTACCGACAGGTTCTCAGTGACCTCTCCATCCAGATCTACCAGCAGCTCATCAAGGTGGCCGAGGGAATCATCCAGCCAATGATCGGTGAGTTTACAGACAGGAGACAGACAGAGAGACAGACAGGACAGAGAGACAGACAGACAGAGAGACAGACAGGAGACAGACAGAGAGACAGACAGGACAGAGAGACAGACAGGACAGAGAGACAGACAGAGAGACAGACAGAGAGACAGACAGGACAGAGAGACAGACAGAGAGACAGACAGACAGAGAGACAGACAGGACAGAGAGACAGACAGAGAGACAGACAAAGAGACAGACAGGAGACAGACAGAGAGACAGACAGGACAGACAGACAGACAAAGAGACAGACAGGACAGAGAGACAGACAGACAGGACAGACAGACAGACAGAGAGACAGGCAGGACAGAGAGACAGACAGGACAGACAGAGAGACAAACAGAGAGACAGACAGGACAGAGAGACAGACAGACAGGACAGACAGACAGACAGAGAGACAGACAGAGAGACAGACAGGACAGACAGACAGACAGAGAGACAAACAGGACAGAGAGACAGACAGGACAGACAGAGAGACAGACAGGACAGACAGACAGGACAGAGAGACAGACAGAGAGACAGACAGACAGGACAGACAGACAGACAGAGAGACAGGCAGGACAGAGAGACAGACAGGACAGACAGAGAGACAAACAGGACAGAGAGACAGACAGGACAGACAGAGAGACAGACAGGACAGACAGACAGAGAGACAGACAGGACAGAGAGACAGGACAGAGAGACAGAAAGACAGACAGAGTTTTTATGTTTTAATTATCATTAATTATCAATGACTACAAAATATATATTAAAATCTCACAATAAACATGTTTATTGTGAGATTTTAATATATATTCATATGTATATTAACACACTTATAATATCTTATTAACACATGTTAATGTTAATAAGCATGTAATAAGGGCCTTATTACCATTAATTAATGTTAATTACACACACCTTAATATAAATTGTCACTGCAGTCTTTATACTGTAAAACGTAAATGACGGTTTACGATCTGTTGATATTTATTATCAGTACTTGATTAATTATTTAGATTAATGAATTACTGATTTGATTTGATTAATTACTTGATTTAACGATGTCGGTGCTGTCAGTACAAAAAAAGTTTAAAATGAAAATCAGATTGAATCGTGAGCCTTCAGTTTTTATCACACTGACTTGTGTCTTTTTATTTTACTCATATATTTTCCTGTAAAATGGAAATGCCTCATAGTTCTGAGCTGACTGAGTGACGGAGGGCATTGTGGGTATTGTAGTTGTTATGACTCTGTCAGACTGTGACACCTTGTTTCCAGTTGATCAGCTGACTGAGGAGCAGACGTCGTCACGCTGCTGGAAATCTAATGTCACGTTTTCAAAGTTTAAAACTGCTGTACTTTCATAATAAATAAGTTGGTTATTATGGGATGTTGAGTTTACTTACAGACAGGAGTCTTTGGAAAACATTAATTTGTCGTCATTGTTATTTATTTTACCTTTATTTATCTTTTATGAGAGAGACGTGGCCGAGGTATCAGCCAATCACAGCAGATTCAACAGATGCAACATATTAAACAAAAAATTCACAATAAAACAACAACAACAATATTCAAACATAAAAACAGCTCCTTTATGATGCACTTAATTCACCTCACTGAAAATGTTCCATAGATGTTCTGTGCTCCTGCAGCAGAGGAGGAACATGCAGAACCGGTGGTTCATTAAAAAGTCAGAGGAGCGTCCGTGTCGTCTCCAGCAGGGGGCTCCACTGTCTTCATGTCCTCTGATAATCTGTCAGCGGGAACTTTTCTCTGATGTTGTCGACTGAAACCACGTCACTGCTGAGCAGCAGCAGCTGTTGTTGTTCTGACATCATCCAGTGATTTATCATCTGATCCACCGCTGCGTGCTGTGTGTACGGCTGTTACCACGGTAACCGCCCAGCCGCTGTCACAGATACGTCACAGACAGGAGTTACTGTTCAGAGGTGTTTGAGTCTCGTTCTCTGTCAGCAGGTCATGATGTCATCCAGAGGACGTCTTCTTAAGAGACATTTTACAGTTCTGCTTCAAAAAGACAGTGGAGACACTTTATAATTAATGTGTGTAATAAGTGTTAGTTAATAGGTAATAAGACCTTTATAAGATGCCTATTAACATTAATATGTGTTAATAACACAGTATAAATGTATATTCTGTAAATATAACAGTCAAAGTGAACGTTTGTGCAAAGTTTGAAGAAATTCACTCAAGGTATCCGTCTGTCTGTCCACCTGTCCGTCTGTGTCTCGTTGTGTCCAGTGTCGGCCATGTTGGAGAGCGAGAGCATCCCCAGCCTGGCGGGCGTGAAGCCGATGGGCTACAGGAACCGTTCGTCCAGCATGGACACGGACTCCGGCGGTCCCAGCAGCTACACTCTGGAGGCTCTGATCCGACAGCTGGGTCAGTTCCACGCCATCATGAGGGACCACGGCCTGGACCCCGAGATCGTGGGTCAGGTGGTCCGACAGCTGTTCCACTGCATCAACGCCGTCACGCTCAACAACCTGCTGCTGCGCAAAGACGTGTGTTCCTGGAGCACAGGCATGCAGCTCAGGTACACACACACACACACACACACACACACACACACACACACACACACACACACAGGGTTGGGAGGGTCACTTTCAAACTTTATTCCTCTGTAGTTACTGAAGTACTTTGTGTAAACAGATGTCAACTTATTCTCACAATCCATCCTGGTCAGCAGCATCAACACCTCCAGTCCAAAATATGTCTGAGGAGGAGCTACGTTAGCTAGCGGACTGGGTTTCTCTGTAGCTAACATTAGCAGGTAGCTAACATTAGCAGGTAGCTAACATTAGCAGGTAGCTAACATTAGCAGGTGGTCTGATCTGTAAATGTTTGTTTAAATGAGAGAGATTCTTGGATGATGACAGTATTTTTCTCTGTTCTGTGATGCTGTGTGTGTGTGTGTGTGTGTGTGTGTGTGCGTGCGTGCGTGCGTGCGTGCGTGTGTGTGTGTGTGCAGGTACAACACCAGTCAGCTGGAGGAGTGGCTCAGAGGAAACAACCTGTATCAGAGTAAAGCTGCAGCCACTCTGGAGCCGATCATCCAGGCCGCTCAGCTGCTGCAGGTCAAGAAGAAGACGAGTCAGGACGCCGAGGCCATCTGCTCGCTGTGCAGCGGCCTGAGCACCCAGCAGGTCCGATCGCCTCGTCAATAACTCATCAGGTTATCAATGAGTCGTGGTATTGATCTGTGTTGTCCTGTGTGTTGCAGATTGTGAAGATCCTGAACCTGTACACTCCTCTGAACGAGTTTGAAGAACGAGTCACCGTGTCCTTCATCAGGAACATTCAGGTCAGTCTGCAGGAGAGGAACCTCTCCACAAACACTGATCACATGTATTGATCTATAGATCATCTATATACCACTATCTGACCAAATAATCACTCAAAAGGTTATTTTATAGATATTCTCTTGTATTTTTAATTATATTTGTCTTCTTCTGGTAAACAGTTAAACTAATCTTCTGACTTCAGTGAATCTGAACAAACACTTTAAAACACTGAAGTCTCACAACAACACAAACACAAACAGACCAACAACTGCTGTGATCTGTGAGCTAAAATCACTGATTTTATGAATGGAGTTTGGTTGGTTTGAATAGAGTGAGATTTTTATATAACAGCTGTTTCCTGTCACTGAAGACATGAAGACAAACAAATCAATCATTTCACTAATCAACTGATATAATCAATCACCTTTCAGACCGGCTGTTCCCAGCCTTGTTTCCTTGGAGCGTCTCCTGCTCAAACACACACTTGTATAAACTGCAGGTTCTTACAGGTGCTGGAAATCCTGGAAATCCTGGAAAACAAAGTTCTTGTTTATTTTGGAGAAACAGTTTGTTTTTCTTCTCTCTCTCTCTCTCTCACCTGTTTGACGCTCCATTTTCACCTGTGTGTCCAGAATCATCTCCAGGACAGGAATGACCCTCCTCAGCTCCTGGTGGACACCAAGCAGACATTCCCCGTCCTCTTCCCGTACACGCCATCTGCCCTCAGCCTGGAGACGCTGCACATCCCCGCCTCCCTCAGCCTCGACTTCCTTGTCAGGGTCTGAGGCCTGAGAGACGGCTGGGACAGACAGACGGACGGATGGACAGACAGACAGACAGACAGACAGACAGACAGACCGCTGTGACCAAGCAAAACAAAGACATGTGGACCATCCTGCTACCAAAGTGTCTATTTGTCTTCCTGTGTGTCCCCTCAAAGTCTGTAACTCTCATCACTCACAGTTTGTCCTCGGCATGTCTCAGAGATCTGAGAGACAGCAGAGACAGTGAGGTCCAGTCCATCTTTCTTTTTCTTCTTCTTCTTCTTGTGCGTCTCTCTGCTCCGCTGACAGGAAGGAAATGTGAGGTCGCAGTAAGTGTGGACAGAGAGAAAAGACATAAGTGATCATGTGACTGAAGAAGTGTCCTGCAGGACGAAGAAGGCCAGTGAGACGTTTGAGGACAGTTCAGGGAGGACGGACAGAAGTTTCATGATCCACAAATAAAAACCCAGATCTACAGACCTGACGGGGACGTTTGCTCGGAACGTCCTGGACTCAGAACGAGTCTGTATGACGTCCTCTTTGGACGAGGACACAAAACTCCATGACATTGTCCTTTTTATAATCACAGCGTCCTCGTCTTCCACCTCAAGACAAATAAAGTTTCAGCATCAAGTCTTCATCAGAGAGTCAAAGACAAACAGAACAAAAAAAAATATCGATGTTTCATCAAACTTTGATTCAAACTTTTTCAACTCAGATTTTATGAGACACTAAAAGAATCAGTTGAATAAATGTTTCATCACTGACTTCATACATTCATAACTCTAAAAACGTTTATTTAAAAACTGAAGCATTAGATTCAGCTGTTCTTTTTTACAGTGAATGATTTTGTGTTCTAAAATTAATTGAAATTCATTTTTCTGAACTTAGATTTAAAAAGTATTAATATAACACCTTCCTCCCTGTATCATCGAACGCTGTCCTCGAACATTAAATATCTTGTCTTTATACAGCTGAATATTTTTCTCCCAAATCACAAAATATCAGAAAACGGTGAAAAGTCGATCCAGTTATGATCTTATCAGTTGAAAAAAACAGGTGTCTGTCTGGATCTGTTTTTCAACTAGTGATCAATCTGACAATAGATTTTTTTTTTACTTTCTGTTTTTATTTGAGTTTTCTTCGACCCGTCGATCGATGTCTGTATTCAACTCAGTATAGGTCCAAATGTTTTTGCAAATCATTTTTATTCATGTTTTACAACTTTTTTAGGAATCTGGTTTGTATTTATTTGAGATGAAGAAACAAACAATAAGTTGAATTTGAAGTGACCACAAACAGAAATGATGATCATCCTGATTTATCGATTATTTAGTTTCAGAAACAAGCAGGTGTTTAGAAAATCTAGTCCTGGATGTTGGATTTCTGAAGTTTCCTGTGTTGCTCTTTAACCCTGTGGGCTGAACGGCGCCACCTGCTGGAGTCTTGATGTGTCGACGGCGTCTCCAGGCCTGAGCTTTCTGTAAACCGACCTTTTCTTCATCTTTTCGTGTGTTTGACTCGCTGACGAAGGCTTGATGCTGAAACAGATGAGTTTGGACCACGCTGTGAGATCTGTGATGGATGTGTGAGTGTGTTCTGTGAGGTTCTCAGGTGTGTTTCCTGTCCACAGTTTTACAGACGTTTCTTTAGAACAGACGTAGAGTTGCAGCACAGTGAGTGACCACCAAGACGAGCCGTGTTTCCATCGCCCGTCCGTTTTAAGGTCATTTTGACGTCAGAGAAAGTCGATGGAAACAACAAAATTCTGAAACTAAAATTGCCAAAAAGTTTTTCTGCTCACTCGCAGCAGTTTTTCTCGTCTTCCCTCGTGAGCTGATGTCAGTTTCTGAACGATGGCGTTGCTTCACCTGTGAACTACGTCCCTGCTTTTTGCTAACGTCTCGGTTTTAATACGACAAACCTGTAAAAGAAGGCAGATGAAGTTGCCATGGAAACATGGAGACATTTTTTCTGAATAAGTTGTGACGTAGTGAATTTTTAACTCCCGTACGATCAGCTGATTCTGCTCTGAGAGACGAAGAACAGCAACAATAGTCATGACGTTCTCTCCTCCTGCAGTGGTAGAACGGTTCTCTGACTGCAGAATTAGCGCCACCTGCTGCTCATCTCCATGAAGTGATGTCACAGCAGTGGATCAATCAGAGAATTCACTCACATTTTGTTTGACTGATTATCTCAAAAACTGTTTACATTTTTTTGAATTTGAATAAAAAAATGACTTAAAAAAAGAAAAGAACAACTGAAGAAAAGTCCTGAGGTTCTCTCTCCGTTCTTCTCCTGTAGACGACCGTGAGGTTTTGTTCTGTTTGTTCGTGTCAGCGTTGAGGACGTTCCACCTGGTTCTCTGATATTTATTCACGTCGGTTCAAACTCGTTTGTTTTATCGTTTTCGTTTGTTAGTTTGTGGACAGAAAAAGACACGTCTGTGAACATTTATTGGCAGAATGTTTTGGGCTGGAGCTCGTTTGTGTCAATCAGGAAGTTGTTTGAACGCAGCTGAAGCGGAGGACGACGTCAGACAATCATGAACAGTTTGAACCAATCAGCAGCCATCTTTCTTCTCGTGGCAGTGAACTCGTCTCTGTTTGATGACATCACTCTGTTTGTCTTTTTTTGATTTTGATTTTTCTGTGTTAAATCATTTTTCTGCTCTTCAGCCTCATTTATCTTTATTTTCTGAAGTGGTTTGTGTGATTTTTCCGACTAAATTAACACTAATTAAAAACTAAAATACTAAATAAATAATGTCAGAGTGACGTCAGCGAGTCCACGTGTCTCTGTGGGACGATGGAGACATGAAAAATCATTTGCACTCGTAGTGAACGGTCATTATTAACACCTGGAGGACAGAGTGTCCTCAGAGACATCAGTGTCTTTACATGAAGTTTGACTTTACTGCAAAATGTTTTATTATCTTTTCTGTGGAAAATGTTGGAAGTTGAATCCGTTCAGATACAAATGATGATGAATAATAATCTATATTTTCATAGGATCACAGTTAAACATCTTTGAAAGGTTCTGCAGCGATGTTCTACAGCACAAAGGAACTTCCTGTATTTCAAAGAATATATTTTGTAACTTTGACTCATGAATATGAATGTTTTCTTTGACGTTCTGATGTTCTGATGACGTCGTCTCATCTTCATCATGATGAATAAAATAAAACTTTGTGTTTTCCAGCAAAAGTTCAATTCTACAGTTTCTCCCAGTTTGTGTTTATGAATAAAACCTTAAATAATTTTTACACTTCAGACTTCAACAACTGGAACAACAACAGTTGAATGTGACTTTATGTTTATTTGTTTTTTTCACTTTCTGTGGACAAGAACCAGGAAACATTTAACAGAAACATTTTAAAGCGTCTGGTTCTCCAGTTTCTTTCAGGTTCTTTACTGCAGTCAGAAGAACTCTGGTAAAAGTTGAAGTTCTGATTCTTCTTGTCTTCTTGAGTAAAAGTGAAAAAGTTCATGATCTGAAATGTACTGAAGAGTAGAAAGCAGCTTCTTTTTATGTTGTTTTTTGTCTTATTCTGTCTTTTTTGTCTTGTTACATTTTTTATTGTCTTTTATTTACAACATAAAAAGACATAAATGATGTCAAAAGACGTAACAAGACAAAAAAATAAGACAGAACAATATAACGTAACAATGCTTCACAATCTAAAATTGTCATAACAAAATGAAAACTTTATGAACAAAAATAATGTAACAAGATGAAGGAGATGAAAACAATGTTGCAAAATCATACGTCTACATCTTGTTACGTCTTGTCTTGTTACGTCTTGTCTTGTTACGTCTTGTCTTGTTACGTCTTGTTACGTCTTGTTACGTCTTGTCTTGTTATGTCTTGTTACGTCTTGTCTTGTTACGTCTTGTTACGTCTTGTCTTGTTACGTCTTGTCTTGTTACGTCTTGTCTTGTTATGTCTTGTTACGTCTTGTCTTGTTACGTCTTGTTACGTCTTGTCTTGTTACGTCTTGTCTTGTTATGTCTTGTTACGTCTTGTCTTGTTACGTCTTGTTACGTCTTGTCTTGTTACGTCTTGTCTTGTTACGTCTTGTCTTGTTATGTCTTGTTACATCTTGTCTTGTTACGTCTTGTCTTGTTACGTCTTGTCTTGTTATGTCTTGTTACGTCTTGTCTTGTTACGTCTTGTTACGTCTTGTCTTGTTATGTCTTGTTACGTCTTGTCTTGTTATGTCTTGTTACGTCTTGTCTTGTTACGTCTTGTCTTGTTACGTCTTGTCTTGTTATGTCTTGTCTTGTTACGTCTTGTCTTGTTACGTCTTGTCTTGTTATGTCTTGTTACGTCTTGTCTTGTTATGTCTTGTCTTGTTACGTCTTGTCTTGTTACGTCTTGTCTTGTTACGTCTTGTTACGTCTTGTTCCTGTCTCATATTCTGACGTCTTTTGTCTTTTTCATCTTTTGTGTTTATTGTCTTGTTACGTCCATTTTTTCTTGTCATGTCTTTTTCATCGTGTTTCATATTATTCATGGTTTGTCTTGTTATGTCTTTTTGGCTTCTTAAGACTTTTTTTGTGTTTTTGTCGTCTTATGTCCTTTTTCATCTTGTTACGTCTTTTTTATCTTGCTACTTTGTTTTTGTTTTGTCTTTTTTCTGTTTTTAAATTGTCTTATGTGCTCTGTTAGGTTCTATGTTAGGTTCTATGTTAGGTTCTATGTTAGGTTCTATGTTAGGTTCTATGTTAGGTTCTATGTTAGGTTCTATGTTAGGTTCTATGTTAGGTTCTATGTTAGGTTTAGTTCATCCACTTCTTGAGAAGCAGCAGGTCTGAAGTCTTTCAAAGAAAACAGAATCTCTTTCAGGTCGTCTTGACTCTTATAGTCTTGATTTGAAGACGTGTCACGTGAACGTCTTCATCAGTAACGGTGTTCCCACAGTGTTCTCACAGAGTGTGTGTGTGTGCGCACGTGTGTGTGTGTGTGTGTGTGTGTGTGTGTGTGTGTGTGTGTGTGTGTGTGTGTGTCTGTGTGTGAACATGGCAGAGGGTTGATTCCCACAGCAGCAGCAGCTCTGTGTGTGTGTGTGTGTGTGTGTGTGTGTGTGTGTGTGTGTGTGTGTGTCAGTTGTTCCAGGTGTCTGTGGTTCTCTCTGGTTCCACACAGTGATGAGTTCATCTCATCTGTTGCTTCATCTTCACACTGAACCCTGCAGTGATCTGATCACCATTCAAAACTATAAATTACACCTCCAACAATCAATCGATTAGTTTTCAACTGTTAAATTAATCAACAATGATTTTGATAATCAATAAATCACTTTGAGTCATTTTTAAGGAAGAAAATTCTCTGATTTGTTTCTTAAATGTGAATATTTTCTGGTTTCTTTCCTCTCTGACAATAAACTGAATATTTTTGAGTTGTGGACAAAAGAAAACATTTGAGGACGTCATCTTGGAATTTGATCAATATTTTCTGACAATTTATGGACCAAACAACTGATCGATCAGTGTACAAATTATTGTCAGATTGATTGCTGGTTGAAAAATAACTTGAAACAGATGAAGCTTCATCTGTTTCACGTTTCAACCTGTTTTTCAACTGACAAGATTATGACAGGATTAATTAATCAATTATGAATCAATTATTCAGAATTTCCTCCCGTTTGTGAGCAGATGAACCTGTTGGTCTGTGATTTATGTCTTCAGCAGGAACCAAAGAGCCACAGACAGGAAGTCACTGACCTGTTTTTGGTCACATCAGGACCCTCCTGGACGACTTCCTGTGGAGGGTTTCAGGGCCTGCTGGGAGGAGATTCTGGGGTCGACCCAGGACACTTCTCATCTGACCTGGGAGCGTCTTTAGATCATCCAGGAGCAGCTGGAGAACGTGTGGAACATCCTGCTGATCGTCCCCATGATGGAAAACTAAAACTGACAGCTGATGATCTGGTTTTTCTGCAGCTCCTCTGTCAGTCTGATTTCATTTCACTGAAAACAGTTAAAGACAACTGATAGATTGTTCTGCACTCTGTGTCCGAGCTGACGGTTCCTCTGTGTCCGAGCTGACGGTTCCTCTGTGTCCGAGCTGACGGTTCCTCTGTGTCCGAGCTGACGGTTCCTCTGTGTGTCCGAGCTGACGGTTCCTCTGTGTGTCCAAGCTGACGGTTCCTCTGTGTGTCCGAGCTGACGGTTCCTCTGTGTCTCTGAGCTGACGGTTCCTCCGTGTCCGAGCTGACGGTTCCTCCGTGTCTGAGCTGACGGTTGCTCTGTGTGTCCGAGCTGACGGTTCCTCTGTTTCCGAGCTGACGGTTCCTCTGTGTGTCCGAGCTGACGGTTCCTCCGTGTCCGAGCTGACGGTTCCTCTGTGTGTCCGAGCTGACGGTTCCTCTGTGTCCGAGCTGACGGTTCCTCTGTGTGTCCGAGCTGACGGTTCCTCTGTGTGTCCGGGGTGACGGTTCCTCTGTGTCCGAGCTGACGGTTCCTCTGTGTGTCCGAGCTGACGGTTCCTCTGTGTCCGAGCTGACGGTTCCTCTGTCTCCGAGCTGACGGTTCCTCTGTGTCCGAGCTGACGGTTCCTCTGTGTGTCCGAGCTGACGGTTCCTCTGTGTCCGAGCTGACGGTTCCTCTGTGTCCGAGCTGACGGTTCCTCTGTTTCCGAGCTGACGGTTCCTCTGTGTGTCCGAGCTGACGGTTCCTCTGTGTCCGAGCTGACGGTTCCTCTGTCTCCGAGCTGACGGTTCCTCTGTGTCCGAGCTGACGGTTCCTCTGTGTGTCCGAGCTGACGGTTCCTCTGTGTCCGAGCTGACGGTTCCTCTGTGTCCGGGGTGATGGTTCCTCTGTGTCCGAGCTGACGGTTCCTCTGTGTCCGAGCTGACGGTTCCTCTGTGTGTCCGAGCTGACGGTTCCTCTGTGTGTCCGAGCTGACGGTTCCTCTGTGTCCGAGCTGACGGTTCCTCTGTCTCCGAGCTGACGGTTCCTCTGTGTCCGAGCTGACGGTTCCTCTGTGTGTCCGAGCTGACGGTTCCTCTGTGTCCGAGCTGACGGTTCCTCTGTGTCCGAGCTGACGGTTCCTCTGTTTCCGAGCTGACGGTTCCTCTGTGTGTCCGAGCTGACGGTTCCTCTGTGTCCGAGCTGACGGTTCCTCTGTCTCCGAGCTGACGGTTCCTCTGTGTCCGAGCTGACGGTTCCTCTGTGTGTCCGAGCTGACGGTTCCTCTGTGTCCGAGCTGACGGTTCCTCTGTGTCCGAGCTGACGGTTCCTCTGTGTCCGAGCTGACGGTTCCTCTGTTTCCGAGCTGACGGTTCCTCTGTGTGTCCGAGCTGACGGTTCCTCTGTGTCCGAGCTGAAGGTTCCTCTGTTTCCGAGCTGACGGTTCCTCTGTGTGTCCGAGCTGACGGTTCCTCTGTGTCCGAGCTGACGGTTCCTCTGTGTCCGAGCTGACGGTTCCTCTGTTTCCGAGCTGACGGTTCCTCTGTGTGTCCGAGCTGACGGTTCCTCTGTGTCCGAGCTGAAGGTTCCTCTGTGTCCGAGCTGACGGTTCCTCTGTGTGTCCGAGCTGACGGTTCCTCTGTGTCCGAGCTGACGGTTCCTCTGTGTCCGAGCTGAAGGTTCCTCTGTGTCTGTCAGCTGAAGAAATGATTAAACTGAAGGATTTTACCTGAAGAGTTTGGTTTGTGGTCAAAGTTCTCTTTGGTTCTCGTTGCTTTGGTTTTGTCACAGTTTGATCAAAGCAGCTGAGGTTCATGAAACTTTATAAAAGTAACTTTAACTTCATTAATTTTTCAAACCTGTCAAACTCATTCTGAAGGTGTTTTATGACTTTTTAACGCCTGAAATTCAGATAGTTGGATTTTGTTGGTCTTGTTGAGGAACTGAGGACGTCCTGCAGGAGGACAGTCTCTATGTGTCTTCTTGTCTCTGTTTATATTTGAATATGACGGGTTTCGGTGTTTGTGGTGGAAACGGAGAAAGTTTCACGAGGTCACTGCAGAGCTGAAATGAAACCTGAGAACATTTGGTCAGCGATGAGTTAACGTCTTCGTGTTCGAGACTGAAGCTCGTCGTGTTTTTAAAGACAAATCGAAGGAAGAGGATGTGGTGACGAGTCATTTCTGAACAAGTCGACCTCTGTTTGCACGACGTGCAACACCTTTCTACAGAAATTCACCCTCATGGCAACACTGCAAACTGTGTGTGTGTGTGTGTGTGTGTGTGTGTGTGTGTGTGTGTGTGTGTGTGTGTGTGTGTGTGTGTTTCTATCAGTGTGTGTGTGTGTGTGTGTGTGTGTGTGTGTGTGTGTGTGTGAGTGCGTGTGTGTGTGTGTTTCTCTCAGTGTGTGTGTGTGTGTGTGTGTGTGTGTGTGTGTGTGAGTGTGTGTGTGTGTGTGTGTGTGTGTGTGTGTGTGTGTGTGTTTCTATCAGTGTGTGTGTGTGTGTGTGTGTGTGTGTGTGTGTGTGTGTGTGTGTGTGTGTGAGTGCGTGTGTGTGTGTGTGTGTGTGTGTGTGTGTGTGTTTCTGTCAGAGTGTGTGTGTGTGTGTGTGTGTGTGTGTGTTTCTGTGTGTGTGTGTGTGTGTGTGTGTGTGTATGTGTGTGTGTGTGTGTGTGTTTCTGTGTGTGTGTGTGTGTGAGAGAGTGTGTGTGTGTGTGTGTATGTTTCTGTCAGTGTGTGTGTGTGTTTCTGTCAGTGTGTGTGTATGTGTGTGTGTGTGTGTGTGTGTGTGTGTGTGTGTGTGTGTGTGTGTGTGTGTGTATGTTTCTGTCAGTGTGTGTGTGTGTGTGTGTGTGTGTGTGTGTATGTTTCTGTCAGTGTGTGTGTGTGTTTCTGTCAGTGTGTGTGTGTGTGTGTGTGTGTGTGTGTGTTTCTGTCAGTGTGTGTGTGTGTGTGTGTGTGAGTGTGTGTGTTTCTGTCAGTATGTGTGTGTGTTTCTGTCAGTGAGTGTGTGTGTTTCTGTCAGTGTGTGTGTGTGTGTGTGTGTGTGTGTGTGTGTGTGTGTGTGTTTCTGTCAGTGTGTGTGTGTGTGTGTGTGTGTGAGTGTGTGTGTTTCTGTCAGTGTGTGTGTGTGTGTGTGTGTGTGTGTGTGTGTTTCTGTCAGTGTGTGTGTGTGTGTGTGTGTGTGTGTGTGTGTGTGTTTCTGTCAGTGTGTGTGTGTGTGTGTGTGTGTGTGTGTGTGTGTGTGTGTTTCTGTCAGTGTGTGTGTGTGTGTGTGTGAGGAGCAGGAAGCAGCGAGGCTGAACACTCGTCTCCTTCATGTGGCTCCTGAAGCTGCAGCTTCAAACGTTGCAGCTCAGTTTCTTGTGGCTTCACTCAAACTCATCAGCAGGAGATTTAACTGTGTGGTTTGATCTTCAGCTCGAGGTGCAAAGACACTCGACAGAAATAGACTCCTATATACAGCTCATCATATATATATATGTCTGTGTGTGTGTGTGTGTGTGTGTGTGTGTGTGTGTGTGTGTGTGTGTGTGTCTGTATGGAGAAGACGTCCTGAACAGCTTGAGTGGAACGAGTGGAAGTAACTAATTACAACTACTCAGATTACTGTCATTTGGTCATTGTTTGAGGACTTAAGTATGAACTACATTATCACAGCTGAGTGGGTGTGAATTAATATTCAGGTAAAGTCCCGCCTCCTCCACTGCGTCCCATGAAAACAAACACTGGAAAACATCTGTTCGTTATATTAATATACATTTAATAAGTGTTACTTAATGGTAAGAAGGCCTTTATAAGATGTTTATTAACATTAATACATGTTAATAAGACTATATGAAAAATATCTGATATCTACAGAATGTGTAGTTAACTGTTAATAAGTGCATAATAAAGGATTAATTAACCGTAATTAGGTATGTTCACACTTTAGATCTGGGACCCAAAATGCATTAATTAACTGTTAATAAATGCTTAATAAAGTATCTAGAAATTTTTCATAAAGCATCAATAAAAGTAAAATTTTAACAGTGACATCATAGGTAAGTTAAAGTCGATGAATGTGGTTATAATGCTGTTATAAACAATTATAAGAAACACATAAGGCGTTTATTACCAGTCTTAAGCAGTGCTTAAAGTGTTAATAAGTGCTTATGAGTGTTTTTAATCTGACAATGATGTAATGATTTAGTATTTTAAAATGATGCATAAGTTTCTCAAAATGACCGACTGATGATACTCAGTGTTCTGAGGGAGACGGGGGGGCAGTTTGGGGGGGCACCACAGAATAGTTACCCTCTGGACACCTAAACATCCAGCAGTGGCCCTGAGCACAGGTGGGACAGGTGGGACAGGTGAGACAGGTGAGACGGGTGGGACAGGTGGGACAGGTGAGACAGGTGAGACGGGTGAGACGGGTGAGACAGGTGAGATGGGTGGGACAGGTGAGATGGGTGAGACGGGCAAGACGGGTGGGACAGGTGAGATGGGTGAGACGGGTGAGACAGGTGGGACGGGTGGAACAGGTGAGACGGGTGAGACAGGTGGGACGGGTGAGACGGGCGAGACGGGTGGGACAGGTGAGACGGGTGAGACGGGTGAGACAGGTGGGACTGGTGGGACAGGTGAGACGGGTGAGACACGTGGGATGGGTGAGACGGGTGAGACAGGTGGGACGGGTGGAACAGGTGAGACGGGTGAGACAGGTGGGACGGGTGAGACGGGCGAGACGGGTGGGACAGGTGAGACGGGTGAGACGGGTGAGACAGGTGGGACTGGTGGGACAGGTGAGACGGGTGAGACGGGTGAGACGGGTGAGACACGTGGGATGGGTGAGACGGGTGAGACAGGTGGGACAGGTGGGATGGGTGAGACGGGTGGGACAGGTGAGACAGGTGAGACGGGTGAGACAGGTGGGACAGGTGAGACAGGTGAGACAGGTGAGTCCTGAGCAGAAGAGTCATTTCTACATCAGCAGGTTAAAACCTGCCACGTGCTTCGGTCTGAATAAATATCTGGATCATTTTGTCGGGGCTGATCGTTCTCTGTGTTCTAACATCTAGAACATGAACATGCTGCGTTCACTGGAACTCATCTGTAACAATAATCCATCATGTTATTTGTTATTCAAAATAAAATATTTATTGATCTGCAAAAATAATCTGTCCTTAAAGTTTCAAACTGAAGACTTTTACTTTGTAGGTTTACAACTTTAACACTTGTGTTTGTTGACACCGAGGCTCTCAGAACAACAACAGAAAAACAACAAATATTTGTTTATTATTTTTCCAGAATGAGAGAGAAAGACACTGGAGGATAAAACAACATGCTGCTGCTGTCAAAGAGGCCCGGGGTCTTCAGGACCTCGAACACACCACGAGTGTTATATGAAGGATGTGAAGAGTGGGAGAGGCGGGCGTCCTGTGAACGCAGCAGCATCCAGAGCCGCAGCTCTCGGTGTAAACAGGTGTCTCATCTGATTCCCAGCGCTGCCAGAGAGGGAGGCGACCAAACACACAAACCACAGCTCAACGTGTTCTCAGATGAAGAGCGCAGATACCAACCTCAGGCTGCGGGTGGTTTGACGGGGGCGGAGCTCCAGGTAAGAGCCTGTTTACTCAGGATCTCTAACACTCGTCTTCAGAGGTGGGAAGTAACTGAGTACAAGTACTTAGTTACTCTGAAGGTATCTGTACTTTACTTCAGAATTTATTATTCTGACTTTTTTTTTATCAAGTTTTTGTAGAAAACGGTGAAAAATTAATTCTGTTACAATCTTGTTAGTTGAAAAATACAGGTGGAGAAAACAGATGGAGCTTCACCTGTTTTCAGATGTTTGGATCTATTTTTCAGTTAGTGATCAATCTGCCAATGATTCCTCCGCTGATCTGATCAATCTGCCAATGATTCCTCCGCTGATCTGTCAACTTTTTAATTTTCCTCCCAACAGCTGATCACAAATATCTGAACTTTCTCCTCCTCATATTTTCTAAACAGACTCTTTACTTCAGATTGAATGACTCTGAGGTGAATTATTGATTATTGTTATTTTGTGTCATTGTGCGCCGCAATAAACAGATGGAACAATGACATCCATCAGGAGAAGAACACAGAGAACACAGACAGAACACACACTCTCGGTAGAGGCGGGGTTCAGTGTGAACGTTCTGCCTGATGAAAGTGACGTCTGTTTGACAAACCTGATGATGTCACAGAGACGACAGCGGTACAGCTAACAGCAGCTAGCTTATGCTAAAGCTAAGTCACCTTTGCTCTCTCACTCTTTCCTGAATTCACCTGATGTTCTAACATTTGATCTGATGTCATGTGACGAGGCGACATGTTCTCATCAGAGGATGTAAAATACTGACGCTGCTTTAACTCCGCCCCTCAGCGCCTCATACTGGTGGAAGGTATCCTTTAACACCTGTATGAGACGTTCAAATGTGCTGAGAAAGAGATCTGAAATGACATCACATCCTGTGTTGCCACAGAGCCTCAAATAAACACAATAATTACATAACAATAAATAAACAATAACAATAATTTGACAGTAATTCTGTCAAAAAGTTTTATTTTGGTTTATCATGAAAGTGGTAATAATGTTCTCATCCTGAGAGAACGTTGTCAGACAGTCACAGGTTGGTTAGTTTTACCTGCTAAAAATACGAGGTTGTCACACTTCTACATCACATGATGTCATGTGATGTCATCATGTGTCATCATGATGTCATCTACTGGAACTACTTTAGATTCTACCTTCTGGTAGACTTTACTTTAGACTCTATTGGAACTACTTTCTTTCTACCAGAGTGAAAGTAGTTCCTACATGAAACTGCTCGAGTTCTGTGGATCTTCAGTAACCAGCTGATGATTTCTGTAACGAGATGCTGGTTTTGAGTTTCGTTCCGTCGTACTGTAGAGACGTCAGACGTCTGTACGGCAGAGATCAGCTGATATCTACAAAACTCTGCAGCTCAAATCAAAACTATCAGGATGATAACCAGCACTGCAGGGCAGAGGAGGAATCTAGATTCATGACTGAACCGCCCCTTTAATAACGTTTTGGTTTTACACACAGTCTCCTGGTCAAAGTCCTGTGTTTGTCCAGACTTTCCTGCTCTTCAGACCACATGGACAGTGTCTCATTCAGCTGTTAGCGGGACGTTGTGTGTCTGAAAGAGTCACAGAGAAGAAAAACAAAACATCAGGATTTGAATGAATGAGAAACAGTTAAATGACAGTTGTGTGTCTGCGTCAGGTTTACAGTCTGCTGTTTCAGGGCTAATAAATGATCTCAGATCAGTGTTTGGACTCGTGTGTTTGAGTGTTCAGTGTGTCTGTGGTCTGTGGACTCAGATTATAAATGTCTCTGTGGTCTCTTCATGAGGAAGTGACATCCTGTGAACAACCAATCAGCTTCTCTTCACCATCATCTATATTTACAACACACAGTGTGTGATCTGTCTCACTGCACTGCCTCCTGTGTTTGACCTCGGCTGTTTAAAGTCATTCAAGTTCACCTTCAGACATCAGATCACCAATCACTGATCGAAAGTGATCGATCACTGACCAACACAAACCTGCTCTGACGTCCATGCTGACGTCCAAGTTCAACCAGTGAAACTCTGAAATGAAGCTGTGTATAAATCCTGACGTCCATCAGAGGTTCTAGGTTCCAGATTACCTCTGTGTCAGTTTTTGTGCAAACTATTGATGATTGAATATTAAAGATATTTGCTGCAGTGATACGTTACTGCAGATGGAAACAAAAGTTAAAGCAGCCTCATTGATCAATAAATCAGTTTTTCAATCACAATCATTGTTTCTTACTTTGTTTTTATCCTCGGTGTTTCTTTTTACTTCATTACACTTATTTATTATTTATCATTTTTCAAAACATTTCATAGTTCTATTGTTGTCATTTTCTCCCTGCAAAATATTTTATTAGTATTTTTAATGTTTGTTTGTTTGTTTGTTTGTATTTCTTTCTTGTGTTTTTTGTTTTCATTTTGCTGTGTGTATGAAAGGTGCTGTATAAGAGCTGCTTTCTCTCATTAACAATGTAACATTTCCATTTATGCAGTGACACAAAAGACGTAACAAGATGTAACAAGACAAAAACAATGTTAAAGACGTAACAAGACATTAAAAAAAGACAAAAATGACAAAAAACAAAATGTACAAAGATGAAACAGACAGCTGGGACGACTTTTTACTTTTATACTCTGAGGCCATTTCAGAGCCTGTAGTTTTTCACTTTTACTGCAGTAAACAAGTTGAATCAGTACTTGTACTGCAGTGCAGACTGACAGGACTTTGGACAGCTGATTTGAACTCGTGATGTCAGATAATGAAGGTTTGAGGAGTTCAAACTGCTCCTATATCTCCTCCTGTCATCAGCTCAGGTATTATACCAGCATTTCCCAGCATGCCCTGCTTCACATCATAAAACATATATTACTGTGCCTCTCAACCACCTGAACTGCGAGAGAAGGAAACCACGCTGAGGCCTGCTGGCTTCACTACATGCACAAGTGTGTGATGATGAACAGCTGATGGGAGGAAAAGAGGAAGAATAAGAGATGAGGAGGGACACTGTGGTCCTCAGACTCACTGAGCGTCCATCAGACCCCAAACTGAAACTAAAAACTGACGTGTTTTATATCTTTAAATGATCCCAGAGATTCTCCTCCATGTACAGAGGACAGACAGGTGACAGACGGACAGACGTCAGGGTCACCTGAGGCCGAGGGCTCGTAGTAGACTCGTCTGACACACGTCTACGCTCGGCCTCATCTGAAAACAAACCAGATCACTGTGTAGACAGGAAGTGGTTTGAAGGGTTAGGGTTAGATTTTGACAGAGAGGAAGACTCATGTCAGGCTGCACGTCTGTTTCTCTCCCTCACACTCAGCCGTTACTTCTCTGTCAGAAGAGTTTCTGAAGACAAAAAGAAAACAGTGATGGTGTTTTTACTCTGCAGATGAAGATTTAATAATGCTCCCAGTTTACTGCTTCAAACTTCAGGAGCACAAAAACAAAATCACAGTTTGTCTTAAACATTCAGGTCTCACTGACTGCATCTACCTGCACACGTCCTCTCAGTCTTTACTGCAGTAGAAATACAGAGACTAAAAGTTCAGGCTCTGAAATACTCAAAGTATAAAAGAAAAAAGTTGTCCTCTGAAGGACGTTTCTACTGACTGTTTCTGTGCAAAGACAACTGTCCCCTGTGCAGAAGTTATACAGGCAGGTCTCAATGAAGAATTATGATTATTGTGCTGTTATTCTCTCTGAAATAAGTTGCCTTTAATTTTTAATGGATTGTACAAAAAACATTTTTTTCAATTTTCAGTTGCTCCTGCAAGTTCTTAGCAAAAACAAAGTCTGTGCTGTTGCTGCCAGCCAGCTGCTCTAACCCGCTCATACAGAGACTGAAATAAAAACCTCCAGGTTCTCCTGATGCACCGTGGATCAGTTAAGAGAGGGTGACAATTGACCCTTCATAAGTCCCGCCCCTTTTTGCTCTATGCTCCAGTAACAGTTGAGCAAATTTCAAACCTTGCTGTGTTGTCACTTGACCCACCCATTAGAACCCGTGGTATTTTCTAGAAAGTTGATTGAAACCTTCCTGCCCCACGGGTCGACCCACAGCCCGACCACAGCATCACTGTTTTTTTATTGGATGAGCTTAGTCCTGCTCCACATCTTACAGAGTCCTGCTCCTTGTCATACAGTCCTGCTCCACATCTTACAGAGTCCTGCTCCTCATCTTACAGAGCCCTGCTCCACATCATACAGTCCTGTTCCACATCTTACAGAGTCCTGCTCCACATCTTACATCGTCCTGCTCCACATCTTACAGAGTCCTGCTCCTCGTCATACAGTCCTGCTCCACATCTTACAGAGTCCTGCTCCTCATCTTACATCGTCCTGCTCCACATCTTACAGAGTCCTGCTCCTCGTCATACAGTCCTGCTCCACATCTTACAGAGTCCTGCTCCTCATCTTACAGAGCCCTGCTCCACATCATACAGTCCTGCTCCACATCTTACAGAGTCCTGCTCCTCATCTTACAGAGCCCTGCTCCACATCATACAGTCCTGCTCCACATCTTACAGAGTCCTGCTCCACATCTTACATCGTCCTGCTCCACATCTTACAGAGTCCTGCTCCTCGTCATACAGTCCTGCTCCACATCTTACAGAGTCCTGCTCCTCATCTTACAGAGCCCTGCTCCACATCATACAGTCCTGCTCCACATCTTACAGAGTCCTGCTCCTCATCAGAGTCCTGCTCCTCATCAGAGTCCTGCTCCTCATCAGAGTCCTGCTCCTCATCATACAGTCCTGCTCCACATCTTACAGACTCCTGCTCCTCATCAGAGTCCTGCTCCGCATCTTACAGAGTTCTGCTACTCATCAGACTCCTGCTCCTCATTAGAGTCCTGCTCCTCATCAGAGTCCTGCTCCTCATCAGAGTCCTGCTCCACATCTTACAGAGTCCTGCTCCTCATCAGAGTCCTGCTCCACATCTTATACAGTCCTGCTCCACATCTTACAGAGTCCTGCTCCTCATCAGAGTCCTGCTCCTCATCAGAGTCCTGCTCCTCATCAGAGTCCTGCTCCACATCAAAGAGTCCTGCTCCACATCAAAGAGTCCTGTTCCACATCTTACAGAGTCCTGCTCCTCGTCTTACATGTGAAACCACAGGATCAAGGTGTTGCAGTTGATGGGCGGAGCAGTTCTGAGCTGACAGGATGCAGCAGGATGATTGGAGGAGGACTCTGTGTTTACATGGATGATCCTTTGTGGTCAAACTCTTTCACAGTTGTTTTTTCCCAGATGTTGATGATGTTGATCAGATTATTGTCACCATCTTGTTGCTGCTGTTTACATTCTACCTGACTCAAATTTAAGAAATGACCTATAGAATTATTTCCTGGGTGAGAATGTGTGTCTGTTAATAACGGTACATATTGTTCTATTTAATTCTGTTCCATGTTTTTATCCTGTTCTCTTCTGAATTTAATCATCTTCACTGTATGCTTGTGCAGCATGATGGAACTACAGCTCTGCTTTCATTTTGAAACCTGTTGAATGATGATAATAAATGATCTTGATGCATTGATTAGTCATCATGAAACCAAAAATATCACATTCCTGCCTTTGTGATTTAGAAGAATTTCATTTCAGTTGAACAAAACTCATCAGACTGATGGAGGAATTAATCAGCACCAATAAATTATCTTCTCACTGCACAGAACCTGCTGTCAGCTCGACAAAGATGTTTTCTGATTTACAGAACATCCTGTGAGAACCCCCCCCCCCTCCCTTCCTCTGTACGCTCGCCACTCCTTCTTCCTCCCTCCCTGCTGACTGACGAGAAAAGCTCTCAGCTGATCGGAATGCAGCGTTACCAGTCTGCTGGGGATCGACGAAGCTTATCTGATGAGCCCCGGTGAGGACACTCGGTGAGGACACTCGGTGAGGACACTCAGTGATGTCCTGTGGCTGCTGGATCAGTGTGCAGCTGCTGCTGCTGCTGCTGCCAGCTGTGTGTGAGGCTCAGAGCGGAGACGGAGACACTGACATGGGTGAGAATAACATTTCATTTCTAAAACAGCAGATGGTTCAGTCACATTCAGACTGTAGTGACACTTTCTAATAAATTAATATTTTATAACCCATAATGGTAAATATGGATCCATAAGAAATCATTAAAACTCATATTTAGGTCGTCAGGTTTGTTTACAGATTCTGATTCCTGCCGATACAGATACAATACTGATACCACAGCTCTTTTATCTTATTATTTTTTGTTTGTTTGTTTTTGTTTTGTTTTTATTAGTGCTGAAAGGAGTTTTGTGCCAGTTGTTGTTGTTGTTGTTGACAGTTTGGTGAAGCTTGTAAAGTCGGTTCCTCTGGGAACTTGGGATGTTGTGATCGATCATTTCAGCCAATTCTCATGAATTCTGCATGATGTAATATATTCTGTGATTTTTATACAATTACTGCAACTTTTCAGTAAACTTGATTAATCATTGTAGTCGTCTGCGAGTTCCATCAATCATAACAGTCCCTCATGTTGTTCTACATGTACATGTTTGGATTTTATCACTGGGACTGAGAATGAGGTTTGTTATTGTTATTAATATTTTATCATTTTGTGCAGTTTTGACTGAGTTTGAGCTCCAGATTGTGTAACACCCCCCAGCTGCACTTCTTCATTTACAGATAAAGCAGAATTTTTGTAAACCTGAGCCTTTTTAAAAAGGTTACTTGGAACTTTTAGAACAGAGAGCACTTTTATTCTCCCTGCAACTAATTAATTATAAATAAAAAGAAAAAAAGAAAAGAAAATCAAAACATGTTTTTGTAACTTTCATTGCATGAAATGCCGTACAAACACACGGCGTCCTCATAGACCGGTGCGCTCTTTGAGCCCTGCATCAGTACAAACATCTGGTGGTTAACAAATACAGACGACAGGAAACTCGGCGGGCCGTTGGATTTTACCTTTTGTTGTCACTGACCGCAGTATTCTGACAACCAAGTCAAATGTTTCTCACCTTTAGTTTTTGCCTGGATGTGTTTTTCTGACAGCAGGATATCTTGTGGTGTTCCACAGGGGAGTTGTTTGGGGCCACTCCTGTTTTCATTGTTATGAAGGATTTTCCATATTCTGTTTAAAATGCAGATGTTATCATGTGTGTTCTGTGAGAACTGAGAGAGAACCTTCAGCTCGGGTTGTATAACATCACTGACTGTGTGGAAATGATCCAGTTAGTGCCGAACATCATCTAAACTAAATGTGATTGGCTTCAGGAATGTTCTGGCTAACACTGCCGCTCTCCGTCTGTCTGTAGACAAACCTGTGACCTTCATGTCTGTTCCTCTCTGCTGCTTCGGTCTACATTACCAGATTTTTCATGGTTTTGGTCAAAAGATCTCATGAGTCTGTGGTTCCGTTCTAGACACGGTGTCTGTTGTCGCCTGCTGACAGTGACGTTCAACAGCAGCCCTCAGTAACTGATGAAGGTTCCTTTTAGAACAGTGATATTCATGTTCTTCAAATGTTACACAGTTGTTAGATGTTGGTTGTGACAACATCCAGAAATGGGATGGATCCCCTCCTTCGCCACGTTTAAATGATGAGGCGGCGATGGAGGCTTGTTAACGTCTGTAGATGAGATGTTCCTGATGCAGATCAAAGTTACTCTTCAATCGATCAGTTTCCTGTCTCGGTCTGATCAATCAATCACATGGTGTCCACGATGGGAACAATGGTCACTCGTTCTGTCACACCTGGAGAACTGCTCAGTTCTCAGAAACACCTAACAAGCTTCAAACTGCACGGAACAGTTCTTCATTGTTCTCTCCGTGCTGATGTGTGTCACATGCAGATTATCTTATGCTAAAGTCATAACCATAAAATGTTCTTTGGCTCGTCTCCATCGGAGAAATCTTTGTGGTTCCTGGTAGAACATTTTATAAAGGTTCCACTTGGAAGAGTGACACTTGGAGAGTTTTACCTAGAACCCAACATGGAGGGTTATATGTAGAACCATCTGTGAGAGAGGAGAACACTTCTATGGTGAAATGGTTCCACACAAAACCCACTCTGGCGGTTCTATTCAGAACCTTTCATCTTGAACCCACCCAGGAGGTTCAACCAAGAACTCTTTTATATTCCAAGGGTTTTATCTAGAACACTCTCAGAGAGTTCTATCAAGAACCTTTTTATATTCCAGAGCTTTTATCTAGAACACACTCAGGGAGTTCTGCTGAGAACCCTTTTTTATATTCCAGGGATTTTATCAACAACCTTCCCTGGCTGTTCTACCAAGAATGCTTTTATACTTCAGAGGTTTCATTTAGAACCCACTCAGGGTATTCTATCCAAAACCTTTTTATATTCCAGTGGTTTTATCTAGAATGCGGCCAGGGGTTCTATTGAGAACAATTCTAATATTATGGTACAAAAAACCATTGAGGAACCCTAAATGAAAGAGTTCTTCAAGGACTGTTGTTCCAAAATGGGTTCTTTGGATGACAGAGATTCTTTTTGGAACCCTTATAAAAAAAAAACCTTGATAAACCCTTTCTTCAAAGAGTTCTTCAGAAAGAACTCTGGGAAGAACCTCAGCCCTTCAGGAAGAATAGTGTAGATGAAGACCACAAACAAACTGTATGAGGAGAAATGTTCTTTATAGAGGTTCTTCTGCCTGGAACAATAATGATGTTCCCCTCCAACATCAGACAGATTAGAAACAGACAGTCACCTGTGGAACCTTTTCTTTAGTTTTCATTTATTTCTGTTAGTTTATATCACAGTTTATTGTTGTTTACTGCAACACGCCTTGAAATCAGGAGATTTAGGAGCGACTAAAAATTATACTAGAACAATAAAAATATTTCCTGATTTCTTCGACCCAGCTTAGACCCAATAACTGTAAAACAAAGATGGCCAGTCAGTGCAGTAATAATTGGGGGTGGAGCCATAGCTCTGTGCGGTCCCGCCCACACACACAGCTCAGCTGTCAGTCATGACATGAAACTTCCTTTTAATATCAACAGAGAACTGATTCAAACCAAACACCCGAACCTGAACAAACATCAGCGCGATAAGAACGACCTGACATGACAGAAACGTGTCACATGTTACTCTGAGGTGTGATCTGTTAACAGCAGGATTTATGACTTGTACTGCAGCCGGCCACCAGGGGGCGACACAGATGCTTTAGATCCACGTTACGTAAGCTGTGACGCTGTATCGGTTTTTAGACCTGAAAACAGCTGGATGGACTGAAAGTGTTTTGATTCTGTCCTCAGAGCCCAGGATCAGCTGCTCGTCTCACATCATGATCGGCGGCAGCAGTCTGACCTGTAAACTGCTCGGAGGCAGGAACGATGACGAGGATGATGAAGACGATGATGGCATCAAGAAAATCACAGTGTGGTAAAAACATTTGATCACTGATTCCTAGAGGACACATCAGCAGCATCCAGACGTGTCCAAAGTCCTGTCAGTCTTTACTGCAGTAGAAGAAAAGTAGAAGTACTGATTCAACTGTTTTACTGCAGTAAAAGTGAAAAGCTTCAGGCTCTGAAAGTAAAGTATAAAAGTAAAAGTGTTTTTGTCATGACTTTTTTTTATTTCTGCTGTTTTTGTCTTTCTAGTCAAGATAAACATCTTTTACATTGATCTTGACTTGTTATGTTTTTTACATCATGTTGTTGTCTTGTTACATCAGTCTAAGTTGTTTACTTTTTGTTACGTCTGTTATGTCATTTAGTGTTTTTCTTTTTCATCTTTTTACATCTTTATGGAGTTTTTTGTCCTTTTATTAAAACTTAAAGAGCCTGTTAAGAAAATGTGAGGAGAAGAAAGTTCACATATTTGTGTTCAGATGTAGAAATAAATACTAAAGTAAAGTACAGATACCTGAAAACTCTACTGAAATACAGTAACTATTATTTGTACTCAGTTACTTCCCACCTCTGGCAGCATCCAGGGCAGAGTCAGTTAAAGACAGACGTGTTCTTGTGTTCACAGTTACACTGACTGGACCACAGAAAAGGTAAAGTGTATGGAGGATTTCGGGGACACCGTCAGCTCCAAACATCTGAATCCTGTCAATTCTTTCAACGTGACGGTCCAGTTAAAGAGAGGAGGCCACGTCACGACCATCATCGACCTCAAGAAAATAGGTAAATCCATTTCTGTGTTTCTCCAAACCTCCAGATGTTTTCTGACTCGACAGATGTGGAATTCACCCAGCAGCATAAAGTCATGAATCTACAAGTCAGTTTCTTTTTTATTCTTTCTTAATTTTGCAACTTTTAGATTCTCAGGTCTGAGACTGAGGACAGTCTTTTGTTGTAAAAAAAAAACTGTATTGCAGAACCAATCCAAAGTCTTCAGGGTTGTCCTTGGTGTCGGAGTGGTCACATGGTTCTGTGTGATGGACCTTGCAGTGATGAGCTTTGGCATCACATGACCCTGTAAAAGACAAAAACAACATAAAAGACATAACAGGACGAAAATGACATAATAAGAGAAAAAAAAAAAGATGTACTAAAACAAAAACAATGTGAAAGACAGAACAAGACAAAACTTACTTTTATACTCTGAGGACATTTCACTTTTACTGCAGTAAACAAGTTGAATCAGTACTTCTACTTTTACTGAAGTATCTGTATTTCTACTGCGGTAAAGACTGAGGGGACTTTTGGACACGTCACTGTTCCACTCACTGTTGTCTTCTGGTTCTCTGTCGTGTCCCTGCAGTTAAACCCAGAAGTCCTAAGGTGGTGAACGTTACATTCGACCAGGAGTCCAACCAGGTAGTCATTGACATTAAGACTCCGTACCGCAAAGAGTACCTGAAGGAAGGAAACCAGCTCTTCCAGCTGCTCATCTGGTCGGAACGCAGAACAACGGTAACATCGTTTGATCTGCGTCACTTCAGTCATTGGTTCTGCCTTTGAGAACGTTTGATAATGATTATATGATAAATCCTGTTTGACTGCAGATTCAGAACACCTCGTCATTACAAATGAAGATGAACATGGACCGGCTCCAGAAACACACGCAGTATCACGTCAAAGTGCGAGCGATACCGCAGAACTTCCTGCAGGGGACCTGGAGCAACTGGAGCGAAACGTTCAGTTTCTTTACTCCTGCTGGTAAGAAAAAGTCAGTTTGTACACGTTCTGCTGTTTCCGAAGACAGAAGGAGAAGACTGATTTTATGTAACTCCTTTTTTTTCAGAGGAAGAAGTCCAGAAACAGTCCGATGAACGGTGGGAGGTGAACACACTGACTGTGTGTCTCATTCTGTTGGTTGTGGTGCCTTCCAGTGTTGTTTTCTTCTGGAAAAACAAGTACGACATCTCTGCTTTCTCAACAGGAAAATCAGTGAATTTAGACGTGTCAAATATTAATATTCCTTTTCTTTTTCCTTCTCAGAATATTGACGTACATGTGGCCGAGCATCCCGCACCCCAAACACACACTGATGCACATCTGCAAGCCGAATAAAGTGAGTCATCTGACAAGAAAAACACAGGATTTCACTGGACTTTTTAAGGATTGTTGCAGCCTATTAAAAAGTTGTCATGCATGTTCAAATGTTTTCAGACAGTTGTTTTGCAATGACAATGTAGCAGCAAGTGAAAACTGCAAAAAAAAAAAATGTAATTCATAAAAAATCAAAGGCAACTTATTGTCTGTTCTGAGTTTTCTCAGTAATTTTATCAAAAAGACAAAGAATTACAAAAATTCTAACAAAATCTGTTTTATTTGTAAATGCAGAATTGTACTGAGGAATGTTCTGCGAAGAAGCAAAACCTGATTTGAACTAAAATAAAGAAGTGAAAAAAGCAAAAATTGATAAACTATTAAAGTACGCAGATAATAATAAATGACTTTTGTGTGGGCTACTGCTGTGATTGGTGGAACTCACAGGAAGCTGCAGTGATTGGTGGAACTCACAGGAAGCTGCTGTGATTGGTGGAACTGACAGGAAGCTGCTGTGATTGGTGGAACTCACAGGAAGCTGCTGTGATTGGTGGAACTGACAGGAAGCTGCTGTGATTGGTCAAATGCACTGAAAACTTGTGGTGATTGGTTGTTGCAATAGAAACTTCGCAGCTCCGAGGGAACAACCACAGTGTTTTCACATCAGGCCAGATGTTGGCCATGTTGGACATACAGCAGGACACAGGAGGGGATTTTCACTCCTGTTCCATCCTAGTCCTGAAGGAACGGTTCCTGTTCCACCCTGTCCCTGTCAGTCCACCTGACCTGTTGTTATTGTGGTTCCTGTCCTGTGATCTCTGAACAGAACCACGTTTGTCCACAGGGGGTTCCAAAATCAACTCATGAACGTTTCTTATTGTCACTTTAAAGTCACTTTTACACCAGAACAAACAGACTTCAACCGTTTAATACAACAGTTATTGATTATTGATATGACACTAGTTATTGATTGCCCATCCCATAATAACCGTAGTGTTTGTGTCTTGCAGGGCCTCTTGTTGCACTTCCATCCTGAGGTGTTCAGCGCTCTTAGAGTCGACGAGCGGAGCGGAGGAGCGGAGGAGCAGCCATGTGAGGAGGCGGAGCCTTCGACCGCTGCAGATCCCTGCTCCACCCAGAGCTCCGCCTGCTCCACCAGCACCACCAGCGTCAGCACAGAGGAGCTGGAGCTGTCCGCCCTGCTGAGCAGGAGCTCCACCGACAGGGAGGACAGCCTTCAGAGCGCCACTCCGTCCCCCGTCCACGTCCTCCAGCCGGCGGAGAGGCCTCGCACACCTGAGCCCGAGAGCAGTGGTGGAGGACGCGAGGCAGAGATGTTTGGAGTGAGCCAGCAGGACGAGGCCTACGTCACCATGTCCAGTTTCTACCAGATCAAGTAGGTGAGGAGGAGGAGGGACGGTGACCGATGGACGAAGAGGACGGAGGAGGATCTTTATCAAACTTCTGAGAATTATTCTTCAGCATGTTCTACACCAGCATGAGGTCCCAAGTTTAATCTGAGGATGAAGGAACCTTTCTTTTTTTTTTTTTTTACCTGATGGATGATGATGTCACACTTCAGTCAGACTTTAAGAGCTCGACAATTGAATGGACTTCCATCAACAGACATCCACTCTGTCCAGAGGAGTAAGAGCGCCACCGTGAGGTTAAAACAGGGCCATGAAACCAGAGCGACATGCATCTGGGACAGACGCGTCGTCTACAACAAGAAGACACGAGTTCAATAAAGAGGCAGGAAGTAACTAAGTACAAATACTTGGTACTCATTTTTAAAACAGGCTCGTTACTTAAGTTTGAATGACTTTTTTATTATTATTGATATAATTATTGATTATTGTTAGGGTTAGATCAAGACTGATTTCAACCTAAATGGATGAAACAATAAGACACAGAAAAGATGATTGACTGGTGGATCCGTCAGAGGACATCACACAGGACAGACGGGACGAGACGGAAACAATGAAATAAGACAAAAATTACATAAAAAGACAAAAAAAGTAACAAGATGAAAAAGTATAAAAGATGTCGCGACAAAACAGACGCAACAAGACAAAATGTTCCATTTTATTTTTTAAAGTGTCTCAGAGTCTCTTAATGTGAATCAAAATACACATTTTTAAACCATAATTCTTATTGATCTTTGATTTAGAAGGACGACAGAGTCGACATGTTTTGGTAGAGACACATCTGATAGAAATATGACTGAATGAATTTGTCTAAAAATAGAAATATGAAAGTCACATGATGCATGAGACGTAACGAACTTTAACACTTTTAGTAATGTTTTGGACTCCCGGCCTCCTCGGAGACCTTCTCCATCTTTTCTAGGTCAAAAGTCCAGCGCGTCTCCTGCAGCCGCTGAAGGAGCCCTGAGTCGTTGCACTGTAAAAGAAAACAGTTGAGACAACTCAAACTTAACTTGCTGCAGGACATTTTTGACTTTTGAGCCCAACTCAAACTTTGAAGTTTGGCAAAAACTTACGAAAAATCTTTAGCTGAGATAATTTACTTTTCTTCTTGAAATAAACTTTGATTGTTGAGTTTTACAAACTCAAATGTTCCCACACTGTAAAAGAACAAGAAGGTTAGTGGTACTCTCTCTCTAAATTGGAGGTTTAAGAGCTTAAATATTTTACATGAACTCTGATAAATAAAAATGATTGATTAAGCCAACCCAAGCATGTTCACAAGTTACAAGTCAGGATTTTCACTTAAAAAGAAGTTAACAGAAGACATTTTGTGTAAAAGTACACATCACTTCATTTTCAGTGAACTTGAAACAGTAAAAATGTTTTTTCAAACTCAGAAATATTTGTGTTTTAGGGACATTTTCCTCTTTAAATGGTTTTCCAGTGCAGTGAGCTGTGAAACGGGTTCATCATTCTTTTAGTGGCTGAAAATTAAGTTGTTTTAATTGAAAATATTAAGATTTTATTTTTCAGTAATTTTGGGGTTTTCTAAAACTGAAATACTGAAGTTCATCTAAAGAAGAAAAGTAAATTATCTCAACAAAAGATCAGTCATTGGTCAGTAAAACTTTTTCACAACTTAAGAATCTGAGTTGGGCTCAAAACACCAGAACCTACAAACAGACCTCACTTTAGTTTTAAAGATTCAGGGAACCGCTGAACTAAAGAACCAACTGAGGAATGAAAACGTTCTTCTGTAAAAGTGAAGAGATTTACTCCTACAGACACATGATCAGCAACAGCCAATCAGAGACAAAGATTCACTCACATGAATAACATCTGCTCCCCTAGAAGCAGACGAATCCGAACACTCGGCGTTCTGTTCGTCTGCACAGCTGCGTGATTTAATAAAGATTATTTGAAATGTCACTCAAAGCAAAAAAGGAGATTTTAAAAAGACTACGTTTAAATTCTGTGCAGCAGAAATAAACAGCTTTTATTCTTTCTCTGAGTAAATGTGGAGACTTTTTAGTTTTCTGTCTGACCTGTAGCAGTTTGAGAAATGTGGGTTTTTACCGCGACGTTTTGAGAAATGTAGCTTTTTAAAAAATATATTTTGTTGCTTTTGATTCCATATGATGATATCAAGTATATTATATATATATGTTTTATTATTTTAACCCTGTACGTTATATACTGACCTCCTGCAGTCATCTGCTGTTCTCAGATGGTTCTTAGAGGAACCTTAGACGATCTCACCAGTGTTTCTGTATGTTTGAAATCACTTGACCTTCCAGGCTTCCCATTGGTTTAAATTCATCTTTTAGTTCTGTCTGTCTTCACTGTGGTCAGTCACTTTTCTCAAGAACCGAGAAGAAACGGTTCTGCCTGGAACATAGAAGAACAACTTATATTTGCCTTTGAACTCTTAGAGACTAACAACAAATCAATAAATCTCAATCTAAAGTAAAAAAAACAGAACTGGAACCTCCTCCAAATGACCACAAGAAGCACCTACAGAACCCCTAGAAACCTCTAAAGAACCCCAACAAACAACCACTGAACAAACCCCAAGAACAAATACAACCTCCTAAATGACTAGAACCACCTTAAATATAAACACCACCTTTAGTAACTAAAAGGATCCCATTAACCTCCTAATTACTTGTAGAACCACCTACTTGATACTTAGAACCTTCTCAAAGACCATGTGAACCATGTTAAGGACTCGTAGATCTCCTAATGGTGACACCAACACTGAACAAACTACAAGGACCAATAGAACCTCATAAATGACCACTAGAACCACCTTAAAGATCTCCTAACTTACAACTAGGACCACACAGAGCACCAAAAGAACCACCTAGATAATTCCCAGTACCTTTTAGGAACCCCTTAAATGATTTCTAGTACCTAACCACTTGAACCTACGTTGACTGCAACAGCAACCTGGAGGAACTTTCACAGTGACCACTCAGACCACCTTGAGAACCACCTAAAGGATTCTATCTGATCACTAAACCCCTAATTGATTTATAGTACCTGCTCAATCAGCGATTAAAGGAGCACTGAATTAAGTTCTGGTGGTTCCTCTTGGACAACAACTTTCTCAGTGGCTCCTAAAACCACCTGTAGGATACTTAGAACCCTCTCAAAGAACCTCCTAAATGACCACTAGGACCATGTTAGAGATCTCCTAACTGACAACTAAGACCACCCAAATGATCCCTAGTACCTCTTTGTTGACCAGTAGAACCAACTGAAGGATGCTAATTGACTGCTAGAACCCCTTAAATAAATTCTAGAACCTAACTACTTAAAAAGTGATACTTGGAACTTTTGCAGTGCCCACTCAAACCACCTAAAGTACTACTGGAACTCCCTTACTGACAGCTAGAACACCAATGGGACTCCTGCATACTTAGACCCTTTCCCAAAACTGCCTAAACCACTTAAAGGACCCTTGATCTCCTAAATGACTGTAACAACCACAGAACAAACCCCAGGGAGAAATAGAACCTCATAAGTGACCACTAGAACCACCTAGTAAATAAGATAAACCCCTGTGTAGACAGTTTTGTTAAGCCCTCAGAACAGTTTCAGAGTTCTTGTGTTCTGTATGGAAACATTTGTTCTCTTGTGAATTTGTCACCGACTGTCTAAAAATTTACTTCAATGAGCCAAAACATACAAAAACACCAGTGAGGTCCTTTAAAAGAAAAGCTGCTCATATCTGCACTTCGAATGCTGGAGAACCAAGACTCCTGTCATTGTTCTAAAGGACTCAGTCCACATTCCTCCAGTGTGTCAGTCTGCAGGTGTTGCCACAGCAACCTGAGCCGACTCAAACACACAATGCTGCTTGTGAGTATATCTGACACAACTTCAACCTCATGAATACAAAGAATGTCCGCTTTATTTCTTCAACACGTCACTGCACATTCAACTGTACTGAACATACTGTTAGTGAACCCATCTGTAGAACTTAGAACATATTTTATAACCAATGTTTTTATTTATACAAAGTCTGTTTCATATCAGCAGCCAATAAAACACAACTGTAATGAAAACAAACTAGTACACTTTGATTTTTACTCCTTGCTCTGCTGCACGCTGCACTTTGAAATGACTTTAACCTGACTGTTGATTGAGTGACCCTTCCTAAGCCCCACCCCTTTTTGGCTTTATGCTCTAATATCAGTCAAGCAAGCTTACTACCTTTATCAACTTTGTCCTTTATTATTTCCTGACCTGAGATCAGCTCTGAGCTCCACCTGACTGTGATGAAAGGAACAACACATTTTAAAGATGATTCAAAGACGCTGCTGGAGGACAAGACACAGATAAAGTTAGCTAATGTTAGCAAAACACTGGCCAACTTCCTAGCTAAAGGTTGGTGTAGATTAGCTAAGTATTTAGCTAGTGTTTTGCTAACAATGCTTAACTTCACACAACATGTAAGTGGTTAGCTAACAGTTAATGTAGATTAGCTAGTGAGTTAGCAAGTGTTTTTGCTAGCATCAGCTAACTTAAAGGGCAGATACTTTTTTTTAGTTTTTATGTCATTCATTCTGTATTTAAATCCAAACATTGAATGTCTTGAATCTGGTCTCAGTATTAATGTTTTGGCATCACGATGATATTTTTCTGAGCCCTTCTACAAACGCTTGGCGTGATGAAGATCTCCAGCTGTTCATAATATGTGGCTGTAGCCGTTGTTTAATAATAATTAATTTATATAATAATAATAACTCATTTAATGAAGGTAAACACAGTGAGGCAACTAGCAATTATTTTATTATTGATTAATCTGCCTGATTTTCACAAAGACTTACTGTCAGATGTGAGTCAATGAAAGACGATGTTTGACTGAAACGATTCGTGAAAGATCAAATAGTTTTATTTTTCCTTCAATCAACTGTTTGAAGCTCTGACAGATCAGCAGATAAATGATCCAATCATTTCACTCAGTTTGAGTTTATTACAGGCCTGTGACAGCTGCAAATACCACATTCATTTTTTTATTTATTTCTCGATGTCAGGATGTCAAAAGAATTTCAACAAATATAATGAAAAAGCTTCAGAAATATATTTATAGGATCAACTCTTTTAAAACCAAACACAAAAAATCAAAGTCACTCTGAACTAAAAGAAGAAGTGATTCAGAACTTCACACAACGTGTCAATAATTAAAAAATATTAAAAATAATAAAAAGGTTGTGATGTCAATGATTCACAGCTTCCAGGCGTTTCTCATCATTAGAATAAAGTAGACGTCGCTGTCGATGGACGCGCTGACTCCACAGTAATAGTTGACAAACTCCTCTTTGGTCACCTGTCAGAGGAGACATTTTACCGTCAGTGAAGACAACAGCACCACCGCCACCGTGACCATGATCGCCACTGTGACCGCCACTGTGACCGCCACCGTGACCACCACTGTGACCGCCACCGTGACCATGATCGCCACTGTGATCGCCACTGTGACCGCCACCGTGACCACCACTGTGACCGCCACCGTGACCATGGTCGCCACTGTGACCGCCACTGTGACCGCCACCGTGACCATGATCACCACTGTGACCGCCACCGTGACCATGATCGCCACTGTGACCGCCACCGTGACCATGATCGCCACTGTGATCGCCACCGTGACCATGATCGCCACTGTGACCGCCACTGTGACCATGATCGCCACTGTGACCGCCACTGTGACCGCCACCGTGACCACCACTGTGACCGCCACCGTGACCATGGTCGCCACTGTGACCGCCACCGTGACCATGATCGCCACTGTGACCGCCACCGTGACCATGATCGCCACTGTGATCGCCACCGTGACCATGATCGCCACTGTGACCGCCACCGTGACCATGATCGCCACTGTGACCGCCACTGTGACCGCCACCGTGACCGCCACTGTGACCATGACCGCCACCGTGACCGCCACTGTGACCGCCACCGTGACCATGATCGCCACTGTGACCGCCACTGTGACCGCCACTGTGACCGCCACCGTGACCACCACTGTGACCGCCACCGTGACCATGATCGCCACTGTGACCGCCACTGTGACCGCCACCGTGACCATGATCGCCACTGTGACCGCCACCGTGACCATGATCGCCACTGTGACTGCCACCGTGACGATGATCGCCACTGTGACCGCCACTGTGACCGCCACCGTGACCATGATCGCCACTGTGACCGCCACCGTGACCATGATCGCCACTGTGATCGCCACCGTGACCATGATCGCCACTGTGACCGCCACCGTGACCATGATCGCCACCGTGACCATGATCGCCACTGTGACCGCCACCGTGACCATGATCGCCACTGTGACCGCCACCGTGACCATGATTGCCACTGTGACCGCCACTGTGACCATGACCGCCACTGTGACCGCCACCGTGACCGCCACCGTGACCGCCACTGTGACTGCCACCGTGACCATGACCGCCACTGTGACCACCACCGTGACCACCACTGTGACCACTGTGACCGCCACCGTGACCGCCACCATGACTGCCACTGTGACCACCACCATGACCACCACTGTGACCATGACCACCACTGTGACCACCACCGTGACCACCACTGTGACCATGACCGCCACCGTGACCATGACCGCCACCGTGACCGTGACTGCCACCGTGACCATGACTGCCACCGTGACCGTGACCGCCACCGTGACCGTGACCGCCACTGTGACCGTGACCGCCACTGTGACCATGACTGCCACTGTGACCGTGACCGCCACTGTGACCATGACTGCCACTGTGACCGTGACCGCCACCGTGACCATGACCGCCACTGTGACCATGACCGCCACCGTGACCATGACCGCCACTGTGACCATGACTGCCACCGTGACCGTGACCGCCACCGTGACCATGACCGCCACTGTGACCGTGACCGCCACCGTGACCATGACCGCCACTGTGACCATGACCGCCACTGTGACCGTGACCGCCACCGTGACCATGACTGCCACCGTGACGATCACCACCACCACAGTCAGAGTTTGACAGTGAGGTGAAAAACAGAGAAAAAGACATCAGCTGCTTCCATCCAAACAAACAACCTGCTGCCCTCAGATGACTCAACTACAGTCCAGGTTACACTCTTAGAAATGAAGGTTCTGATTAGAACCATGAAAGGTTCTTCAGTTTGTCCCCATAGGAGAACCTTTTTGGTTTCATTAAAGTTCCACTCTTTCAGAGTTGTACCAAGAACCCAACGTAACAGGGTTGTACATAGAACCATCTTTGAGAGGTTTCACCCAGAACTCCCTATGAGAGGTTCTAAAGGAGAACCTTTCTGTAGTGTACTGGTTCCACCCAGAACCCTGTCTGAAGGTTTTATATAGAAACTACCCTCTAGAACCCACCTGAGAACCCTTTTATTCTCCACGAGTTTCATCTAAAGCCCACCCAGGGGGTTCTACCAAGAATCTTTTTGTATTCCAAAAGTTTTATCTGGAACACACCAAAGGTACTATGGAGAACCTTTTCATATTATGATAACAATATTTTTTTACAGCAGAGTTCTGTAAAGATTTCAACAACCCTTGAAGAACTCTACAACAAAGGGTTCTTCACAAACAAATGGTTCTGAGTTGAACCTTATTTTGGAACCCTTATTTCTTAGAGTGTAGTGAGGATACACAAGAACTAACGAGCTTACAGATATCTGACAGATGTTTGGATGGAAGCAGCGACAGTCTCAAGGACAAACTGATTGGTTGATTGGTGTTTTATTGATCACAGAAACCCGACAGTCCTGCTGACGTCTGTATGTTCTAGAGTTCTCTGTTCTCCAGTCTAATTATGACTTCACGTTCTCATACTGATGTTGTGGTATGAATTTCCTGAACAGGAACCACAGAACATACTGCAGGATGAACAGAGATGGAAAAGCTCCGCCCCCTCCTCCCACCACCTGGTTTTACCAGAACGCCGCTCCGTCACAGTTTCCAGGCGTTTCTCATCATCACAATAAAGTAGACGTCAGAATCGATGGACGCACTCACACCAGAATAATAATTCATAAACTCCTCCTGGGTCACCTTCACACAGCACCAATACATCAATAATCAATACTTTGACTTGTTCAATGCAAAACATTTACTTGTAATAAAGTATTTTACTCTGTGCTGCTGTAACCTTTCAAAGTAAAAGTCTCCTATAGTTCTCCCACATGTTGATTTAATATATATTTTACAGTGTAGTCATCTACATCTTAAATCTTAATTTATGCCTTTGAAATGATTGATAATAATTGTTGCTGAGACGATTAGTAGATTTATTGATTAGGCCATCTACACTGTAAATAAATCAGACAGGAAGTTAGTGGAATCAACTAAACTTTTCTCAAGTTCATTCAACTTCATTAAACTCATAGTATCTCACCTGTGGGACTATTTTAGTGAAAATTATTTTTTTAAGTGAAATATATGTAATTTATGAATTTATGTTCTTAATTTGTAAACCTGCTCTGTGTCAGAAAACAGACAAGAATTCACAAAATGAATCCTGTCACAGTTTTATCAGCTGAAAAGTCCAAACGTGAAAACGTCCGTCCAGGGACAGAAAACCCTGACGAGTCATCGGGGGAAAGTTTTCTTTTATTCATGAATAAATTCATTTGAAACAAATAACAGGACATGAAAACAAGTGTCTAGCAACGAAGATTCATCTTCATCTTATTTTGATCATTTTGAAGATTTTTGTCTCTTTTTGTTTTTTGTTTCTCACACCAGAGGAAACGTTAACGCTGCAGCTCAGAGAAAAGTATTTGCTTTAGTTTATTTTATAAAATAAATAAGTCAGTAATGGCTTATATTTTCTCAAATATCAGATTTTAAACTACAGAAATATGTCATTTGTCTTTAAACATTGTTTTACACAAAACTTTTACTTTCTAAATCTGACAGTGTCTTTGTGAATGTTTCCTTCAGATGTAACGAAACAACAAAGAAACAAAACAACATAAGAAGATGAAACGACATAAAAGATGAAACGACATAAAAGATGAAACGACATAAGAAGATGAAACGACATAAGAAGATGAAACGTCATAAAAGATGAAATGACATAAGATGATGAAACGACATAAGAAGATGAAACGTCATAAGAAGATGAAACTTCTTACGACATAAGAAGATGAAACGACATAAAAGATGAAACGACATAAGAAGATGAAACAACATAAGAAGATGAAACGTCATAAAAGATGAAACGACATAAGAAGATGAAACGACATAAGAAGATGAAACGTCATAAGAAGATGAAACGACATAAGAAGATGAAACGACATAAAAGATGAAACGACATAAGAAGATGAAACGACATAAAAGATGAAACGACATAAGAAGATGAAACGACATAAGAAGATGAAACGTCATAAGAAGATGAAACGACATAAGAAGATGAAACGACATAAAAGATGAAACGACATAAGATGAAACGACATAAAAGATGAAACGACATAAGAAGATGAAACGACAAAAGATGAAACGACATAAAAGATGAAACGTCATAAGATGAAACGACATAAAAGATGAAACGACAAAAGATGAAACGACATAAAAGATGAAACGACATAAAAGATGAAACGACAAAAGATGAAACGACATAAAAGATGAAACGACATAAGAAGATGAAACGACAAAAGATGAAACGTCATAAAAGATGAAACGACATAAAAGATGAAACGACATAAGATGAAACGACATAAAAGATGAAACGACATAAAAGATGAAACGACAAAAGATGAAACGACATAAAAGATGAAACGACATAAGAAGATGAAACGACATAAGAAGATGAAACGACAAAAGATGAAACAACATAAAAGATGAAACGACATAAGAAGATGAAACGACAAAAGATGAAACGACATAAAAGATGAAACGACATAAGAAGATGAAACGACATAAAAGATGAAACGACATAAGAAGATGAAACGACATAAAAGATGAAACGACATAAGAAGATGAAACGACATAAGAAGATGAAACGTTATAAAAGATGAAACGACATAAGAAGATGAAACGTCATAAGAAGATGAAACTTCTTACGACATAAGAAGATGAAACGACATAAAAGATGAAACGACATAAGAAGATGAAACGACATAAGAAGATGAAACGACATAAAAGATGAAACGACATAAGAAGATGAAACGACATAAGAAGATGAAACGACATAAGAAGATGAAACGTCATAAGAAGATGAAACGACATAAAAGATGAAACGACATAAGAAGATGAAACGACATAAAAGATGAAACGACATAAGAAGATGAAACGACATAAGAAGATGAAACGACATAAGAAGATGAAACGTCATAAGAAGATGAAACGACATAAGAAGATGAAACGACATAAAAGATGAAACGACATAAGAAGATGAAACGTAACGACATGAAAATGATGTAAAAGATGTAAAAAGACAAAAAAGTCTTTAGATGATGAAAAAGATGCAACAAGACTAAAACATATAGATTTAAAGAAAAAAAAGACATAAGAAGACTTTGTCCCTTACCTTTCCGTCTTTGTCATACGGAGAGTCGAAGCTGTCCAAGAACTTCCTGAACACCTGGTCCTCTGTCCACTCCCCGTTCTGGTACTTGGGGTGGTACTTGGCGTTGTAAACCCCCCTCAGGTCTTCGATGGTGATCACGCCGTCCCCCGTCTTATCCAGCTTCCGAAACGCCTGCATGACCACCTCCTTCCTGGCCTTGGACATCTGCGGCTGCAGGGGACACATTTACACCGACGTTAAAGTTCAACATGGACTCTGTCTCTGATGAGGACGACAGCTGATGACGTGCGTCCTGTCCTGAAGGAGACAGGCTGTTCCCTCAGATGGTGGACATACTTTGACAGTCCACAGCTGGCCGTGAGGATTACTTTACAGCCTGTTTCACAGCTCTAATAAACAGGAAGTGCCACTCAGCTGTTCAGGAACACGTTCCTACATTTACCCTCAGAGTGATGAGAAACTCGTCGAAGTCGATGGTCCCGTTCCCGTCGCGGTCGAACTGCTGGAAGACCGCCATGGCCTCCTGTTTCTCGATCAGGATGCCGTAGTCGTTGAGACCCTTCAGGAACTCCTTCAGGTCCAGCGAGCGGCTGTTGTCATCATCCATTATTTTGAAGGTTCTGACCAATAAGAACAGGCCATTCAGATTTATTCACAAACAAAGAAAAACTGTGTCAAAAACAACCTTTAATGTGAGGAAAAGGACACAAATATTATCTGTAAAGTTCACAAAAAGTACAAGTACTGTGCAGAATGGCTTCTGTCAACATGTTATAATTAATCATATTATTGTTGATGTGATAACATGTCAACAACATTTTAAGTTTATTTTACTTTACACACTGTTGAGTCATCTGTAAAGTAACTAGTAACAATAAATGATATAAATGATAAAGTAGAAGAAAACTTCACTACCTTAGCATTGTACTTCAGTTACTGATGGACGAAGGATATCAAACTGATCAAATCAATAATTTTACCTCACTGAACACAGGAGTTGTTGGTTTTGCTGCCTGTTATGTGACTTCAGTTGATCTGAATTAACCCTTTAAAACACTGAAGTCTCACAACAACACAAACACACTAACAGATTTTTCAAGTTGATTCTGTAACAATTATTTTCATTATTGATCATTCTGTTGATCATTTTCTCCATTAATCGATCAGTTGTTTGATTGTTCCCAGCAGTAACTTCAGCAGACAGCAGCTGTGATGTTTGGACGGATTCAGAGAGACACATGCTGCCATCACTGACGTCTTCTTCAGAGACGTCCCTGATTATTTCAGAGAGACACGTTGTGGACGTGTTCCAACAGCGTGTCTTCATAGTAAAAGAGTTCAGGTCCTAGACTGACCTGGACCTGCAGTCCAGACCTGGACCTGCAGTCCAGACGTGTCTCCCATTAAAAATGTGTGGTGCATCATGAAGGACAAAATAGGACAACAGAGACTGTGGACTGTTGATCAGCTGAAGACGAATATGAAGAAAGAATGAGAAAGAATTGACCTTTAAAACTTCAACAGTTAGTGTCTCAGTTCACAAACACTGACTGAGTGTCAGAAGAAAAGATGATGGATCACAGAGAGAAACATGAAACACAATGACTGCAGATTTACTACAAACATTAAAGTTGATCACTTTGATCAGGAAATATCTTTGTTCTGGATTCAGATGAATACAGCTGGAAAAGAATTTGTAAATCACTGCATTCTGTTTTTATTTCTGTTGACGTTGTATAAAGCTGCAGAAAATTAAAATCCTGAGTTGCAGTCCGTCAGAATTGAAGTAAAACAGTGGAGTAACCGTTGCTGCTGTGCAGCAGGAGTGTTGTTGTTGTGTGGAGGTGCAGCTTGTAAGAACCAGCTGAGCATCAGCAAACAAAACCACAGAATCAGCAACAACAACACGATTATGTGACAATAAAACCAAACACATCACAACATCCTGCAGCGTGTTGACAGGCTGAGTGCAGCACGGCGCTCTGCTCACACACGACAGGAAGACGCCGACCTCAGAGTCACCAGCATCACACAGAGCGGACCGTGGGCGGAGCTTCAACACACGTCTCTCTCTGAGGTCTGAGCACCAAGCTGCAGCAGGGAAACTATTCTGAGCTCCAGTACTTTACTTTACTCGAGTATTACCTCCTGTCCTGTGTCCTGTCATGACATCAGTGTGTGCTTACAGCTTTGGGGAGTAACAGATTACATGTAACAGGATTACATAATCAGGACACAAAAAAGGTAACTGTATTCCATTACAGTTACAGGGTAAAAAAAACATCTAATCAGATTACAGTTACATTTAATAAAACTGGGGACGAATCACACGATTACTGTTTCATAACAGATTTTAAAACAAAGAACGATAAACTTAGGATCCACAGTGTTCAGTGACTACAGTCCATCATCCAAGAAACGTTTACAGGTCAGACAAACCGCTAACGTTAGCTACGCAGACAAACCGCTAACGTTAGCTACACAGACAAACCGCTAATGTTAGCTACACAGACAAACCGCTAACGTTAGCTACAGAGACAAACCGCTAATGTTAGCTACGCAGACAAACCGCTAATGTTTGCTACGCAGACAAACCGCTAACATTAGCTACGCAGACAAACCGCTAACGTTAGCTACGCTACGCAGACAAACCGCTAACGTTAGCTACACAGACAAACCGCTAACGTTAGCTACACAGACAAACCGCTAACGTTAGCTACAGAGACAAACCGCTAATGTTAGCTACACAGACAAACCGCTAACATTAGCTACAGAGACAAACCGCTAATGTTAGCTACACAGACAAACCGCTAATGTTTGCTACACAGACAAACCGCTAACATTAGCTACGCAGACAAACCGCTAACGTTAGCTACACAGACAAACCGCTAACATTAGCTACGCAGACAAACCGCTAACGTTAGCTCCGCAGACAAACCGCTAACGTTAGCTACACAGCCAAACACCTAATGTTAGCTACGCAGACCTACTGCTAATGTTAGCTACACAGACAAACCACTAATGTTTGCTACAAAGACAAACAGCTAACATTAGCTACACAGACCAACAGTTAATGTTAGCTACACAGACACACCGCTAACGTTAGCTACACAGATCTACTGCTAACATTAGCTACACAGACAAACTGCTAATGTTTGCTACAGAAACAAACAGCTAACATTAGCTACGCAGACAACCTTAATGTTATACGTAATCCAAAAGCAACACAAAGTAATGAAGTTACATTAGTTACATCTTGTGGTACTTGGATTTGGTAACTGATTACCTTTCTTATCAGGTAATCAGTAAGTGTATCAGATTACATTTTTAGAGTAACCCTGTGTGTTTGTGTCTCTTATATAAACATATAAAACCCTCCAGGTGTTTGACAGGTGAGGGTCAGGTGATGTGGGCGGAGCTTACCTGCCCAGTCCTTTGATTCCAGATGAGCCTCTGGCCAGACACTGCAGTCTGAGCCGCTCCACCGGGTCCTCGCACTCCGACAGCCGCTGCTTGGCGTTCATCGCCATCTCTCGATCATGTCTCGATGTCCCCGCCATCACTGAGACAGAGGACGGACTGACAGTGAAACAAGCTGCTGATTGGCTGAGGCTCAGCGGTCCACTTGTTAAACTACTGTCGTGTGTTTACATCATGACACAACAACAACAACAACAACAACAACAACAGTATTTTCACTGCTGGAATGTAACTCAGAACATTTACGCAAGTACTGTACTTAAGACAAATTCTGATCTACTTGTACTTTACATTAGTATTTTTACTCCATTACATCTCAGAGACAAAACTTGTAGCTTTTACTTTGTTGCATTTATTTGACAGTTTTAGTTACTTATACTTTACTTATAAGAGTATTTTCAACAGTGGAATCTAACATTACAAGTACATTTACTCAAGTACTTAAGCGCCATTATGACATACTTGTACTGTAATGAATATTTCCAATTCATGCAACTTTATATTTCTACTTCATTACTATTAGTTTTTACTTTGTTACAATTTATTTGACAGTTTTATATTATATTATACATATGGACTACTTTTACTGAAGTGAGATTTTTTAATGCAGGACTATTATTGAAGTAATAGAAAGTAACTAAGTACGTTTAGTTAAGTACTTTACTTAAGTACAATGTTGACATACTTGTGTTGTACTCGAGTATTTCCATCTCAGAGAGAAATATTAATTTTTACTTTGTTACATTTATTTAAAAGTTTTAGTTACTCTTTACATATAAATACTCATGCAGTACTCTGGTACTTATTGAGTCAAGTAACTATGTAGCAATTTAATGGTAAACTATTAAAAAGTTCAACATGTATTAACACGTGATAAAAAAAAAATAATAATTTAATATTCTGTGATAAACACAACTGTCTGAGTACTTTATTTGTACTTTTACTACAAAGTGAATAGCCTACTCTTGTACTTCTTAGCCCTCTGCTGATAACAGAGTACCTGTTACTTCAGTCGAGGGTTTGTTTATCTGTCAGAGCTCGTGACAGCAGGAAGCTCGTGCACAAACACCTGAACAGGTGGACGATAAAACTGTAAAACTATAAAAACTGTAAAAAAAAAATAAAAAATAAAAAAACACAAACATGTTCTTCGTCTTCACAAACTCACCGACACAGGAACGTTTTTATCTTCAGAGAACAACAAACGGCCCCTCCCCAAACCTTCCACGGTTACCATGGAGACCAGTGTTCTCTCCGCTCATTGGCTCTGAAGTGTTCCTCATTAAAAACAAACACATACACACAAATACTCCGAGTACTACTAGAGATACTGCAGGTACTCAGTGTCTCATCAGATGTTACTCCATCAGACGTACTTGTGATATTTCAATACTCGATTAAAGAAAAAAAAAACAGTTTCAGACGTCAGAACAACCGGAAGCTCCAACAAATGTTTGTTAGCAACACTTCCGGTGGCTGTTTCACAGTAAAAGTCTCCCACCATTCAAATTTCAATTCAATTAAAAAAAAAAAAAACTTTATTGACCTGATGAGAAACAGACGAGAAAAACAATAATAACAACATCTGAATAAAAACTACAAAAATGTAGAGGAACTTGTGTTTTGTTCTTAGAAATATGTTTTTATACAAATGACGAAAAATGTATTTAAATAAAAAAAAAAGATATTGTCGATTTCCAGTTAATTTTAATGTATTTGTTTAATTTATAAAAACAACATAAATATATCTGTTGTGTTTCATCATAAATTATTTGTATTATTATATTGATAATCTATTGATATATATCTTATTATTAGCAGGGTATGAAGTGACTTTTAATTTATTTTGTTTATTTATTTATGTTTTGGTGAGTTATTTTTCTATTGTTTTTTTTTGTATTTTCTCTTGTCTGTCTATCTATCTATCTATCTATCTATCTATCTATCTATCTATCTATCTATCTGTCTATCTATCTATCTATTATTGGTTTAGTAATTACTTAATATTCAATAATAAGTTCTGAAAACAGAAGTCTAGGAAATATCATGTCAAGCAGACAAATGAAAGCATTGTATTTTATTTTGAAAAGCACTGTATATGTGGACTGTTGCCTTCACTGCCCTCTGGTGGTCAGAGTCAGGAACTACAACCTTACATTTCTCAGTGGGGATAATATCAATATATCAATACTGACAGGACTACTTCTATTGCTAGTAAAAATAATAATGATGATGATGATCAGCTGTGTTAACAAGCAACAGAGAGGGATAAAATAAAATAAAATAAATAGACTTTATTGAGCTCATGCTGGTAAAATTCAGTTGTCACAGCAGCTCAAGGATCAAAAGTACAGGTAGAAAAGATTCAGGACAGAAATGTTAATGAAAAATAAAAACAGAATAAACTATGGAATAGGGGAGTTATATAAACTAGAATTAAAAAATTATAGACATAAATTAAATAAAATATATACATTCTTCTCTGATACAGATAAATGGATCATTGTGCAGAATGAGTATCTAATGTTGTTTAATAAAACTGATACTAAATGAAAGTAACCTGTGAAAAGTCTACAGTGTTGCAGGTTCAAGTGTTTTCTGTGAGTTGAGTTCAGTGGAGTAATGAACTGTTGGCTCCCTCTGCTGGTCACTACAGAAATAAACATCATCAGAGTTGATCACTGTTGATCAGACATTTATTGAAAGAGAAACAGCTGCTGATGATCCAGTGAAGACACTCTGACAAACTGATTTCATCAATCATAGATTTTATTAATAATTCACTGAAAAAACTGCATCAATCAGGACACGATTTCAGGTAAAATAAATCACTAAAATATGTTGTGTTAAAGAAAATAAAATATAACATCAATGATCCATGTTTCCATGTGACCTGAATCATCTGAAACATTTCAACATTCAAAGCATGAAGACACATGAAGAAACCAGAGAATCAACCAAATCAAACAACATCACATTTCATATTTCTACATTCTGAAACATCCTCTGTGTGTATGTGTGTATATATGTACACACATACACACACACACACACACACACGGAAGTGATGATGATTCATAAACAGAAGAAACGTGTTTTGTTGTGTCACTCTAATCACACGAAGAAAACTTTATTCATCTTTGTTCAGTTTGTTTCATTCACTTGTTTTGAGTCTTTTTAATTTGATTGGCTCTTCTCTTGGATTGCCGCTCGGTAGCGCTGTTGTCTTATGAGTGTGCGTTTGCCCCGGGCTTTTATTGTGAAGGTCCTGGCGACGTGATTTCCTGTCGCCTCACAGACGATCTAGATCAGGCTTTTACTGTGAAGGTCCCGACGGGAAGCCGTCATCCTCCTCCTCGGCTTGTTTTAAAGATGGCGACGCTGGCCCGCAGCATCTCGGGTTGTTTCACGCCGTCGTGTGTTTTTGAAGCCGTTAATTCCGCGCTGACATCCTCGGTGTGACGTCACGACGAGCAGGTGACCGTGACGTCACTGTGCAGCGTTAGCGGATGCCTCGTGTGAACAGGACGGTGGTTTTATCGCTGCTGATCGTCAGCAGCTCTGTGTTCCTGCTGTTCCAGCTCTACTACTACAGAACGTACGTCAGCAAGGTGAGACACACTGTGAACAACAATGATCAATTATCGATCAGAGTATTGACCCGTGACTCCACACATACTCTGCTGCGTCAGTCCATCATCAGATGGTATTAACACGTCATCACCAGGCCTCACAGTGCGTCTCCAGCACAGTTTTGTGAGCTGGAAACGTTAACAGAAGGAGAACGTCGACAGACCTGAAGGTTCCATCACCGCAGATGAAGGAACAGCCGGATTGTTCTCATAAGTCTGGTTCATTAAAGTGAGAGATCTGTTCCATGACTGTGGTTGATGAGTCCATGCTCAGTAACCATGGTAACTGATACCACTGAACCAGCCTGCTCAGTAACCATGGTAACTGATACCACTGAACCAGCCTGCTCAGTAACCATGGTAACTGATACCCTGAACCAGCCTGCTCAGTAACCATGGTAACTGATACCGCTGAACCAGCCTGCTCAGTAACCATGGTAACTGATACCACAAAAAACATTCAAATCTCTGCTGTTTAAATTGATACGTCTCTAGTTTCTACTTGAACTTCATGTTCAGTTTGTCTTCAGTGTCGAGGAGAAGAAGAAGAAGAAGAAGAAGATGATGATGATGATGATGATGATGATGATGATGGACGTCTGTGAATAACAGAATGTTTTATAGTTGAGAATGTCAGTATTTAACTGACTCATGTCCTGCAGCAGGTTGGACATTTATCACTATTAACCAGTGTTGTGCTAGTTACTGAAAACCAGTAACTAGTTACCGTTACTAGTTACTTTATTTCAAAAGTAACTCAGTTACTTTACTGATTACTTACACCAAAAGGTAACGCAGTACTGTGAAAAGTAACTTTTTAGTTACTATGAAAAAAAAGGTCTCCCATAAAGTTTAGAGTTTAGTTTTCTTCAGCTCAGTTTCTGTTTTTGTGTATTTGCTCTCCAGGTATTTAGAAAACGTGTTTCGTCCCCTTAGCGGCGTGACGCCTGGTGTCACGCTGACCAGCGGCGTGACGCCTGGTGTCACGCTGACCAGCGGCGTGACGCCTGGTGTCACGCTGACCAGCTTCCTGAAAGCAGAAACTGGCTGCATGTCTTCTTCAACAAACCCTGCAGTGACTTTATCAAGTGTTTCCTGGTCAGCAGCAGCCGTCAGTCCCTCGCTGTTGCTCAGGTGGTGGAGGTGAAGTGACATCACAGTCTGTGTCTGTACTCTGAGCTACGAGCTTCATCGCAGCAGGTTGTTTCTGTCGGTGTTTCAGCAGGTTTGAATTCTTATTTTGGGTCGTAGATAAAATCTTTGATCCAAGACACAAATTACATTTAAACCAAAACGTTCTTGTCTTTGTGCTCCACAAAACTCAAGTAGTGAGAATATCTCCATGTAAACAAACTTGACCTGGGCTCCGCCGCCACCGCCATGATGATACCAGTCTTGTAAACAGACACGCCCACACAGCGTGTCTTCTCCTGTCTCCCCGCTGACACACACACACACACACGCACACACACACACACACACACACACACACACACACACACACACACACGGCTCTGGCTGCAGCTCAGTCTGTAGCCGAGACGACACAAAAAATAACGCAAAATAACGGAGTAACGCATCGTGTAGTAACGTTAACTGAGTTACTGAATTTAAAAAATAATGCGTTAGATTACTAGTTACTGCAAAAAATAACGGCGTTACAGTAACAACACTGCTGTTAACAAATAGAAATAACACAGTGAGTCGTCTTGTACAGCTGGAGTCGATCCGATCAGCTGCAGAGGCTTCAACACACGAGGCAGACGTTCTACCAGATGAGCTGTAGAGGCAGAACCGTGTCCATCAGAACCACATTAATGTCACGTTTACTGTGCGTGTGGTTTCTGGTCAAGATATCACCTTTGCTTTGTTAACTGTGGTAATAAGAACTCTTTATATTCTTTATCTAGTTTGATCTTTGGAGTTTGTTCTGCAGTTGAGAGGAAAATCACTCTCATGTTCTCTTCTTTTTGTGACGTCTTATCCTCGGTTCTCTCGCTTGTTCTCCGCGCTCGCTCACAGTGCAGCTCAGTTCAGCCTGACTTGAGTCGGCGTTGATCACACCAGGACTCACTTCTCACCCTTGATGGAAGTCTGAAAAACTTTGATCTGATCTACACCTTTAAAATCCAACACATGTCCTCAAATAAAAGAAAAAATACATAAAAATTAGAAACACGTAAAATATTGCATCATAAGTTAATACACATTTTTCTTCCTCCAGCCAATGAAATCAAAGGACATGATGCTCATGATTGCTGACAGCGTCAGAACACCACCAGCCAATCAGGAGGCTTAAAGACAAACAAGAACCCTGTTATCAAACCTTTAGAAAAACATTTCAGCATGAAGTTTTCATTTCCCAACATGCCTTTCTCCCGCAGCCTGGTCCTCACATCCTGAGCCGAACAGGTCACCTGACCGCCAATGACGTCCAATGGGTGAGTCGTTGCTAATGTTAGCAGCAGCACTGGAGTTAGCTCCAGTGTTAGCCTCATCATAACTGTCACTCCTCAGTTAGCGGCGATGCTAACACACTGAGCGTGCTCTGTTTGGTTCTGACAGCAAACGGTGAGGAAGTTTCTGGCGTTAGTTCAGCGCTTCAGGCTGCCGCTCTTCCTCGCTGACACTGCAGTGCTGACGCTGCTCTCCCAGGATGCTTTGCGACAGCGTGACCGGCTGGTGCGTGAGCCACACTGCAGCTTCCTGTGCACCGGCCGTCCAATCACATCTTTCGCTGTACATGCCAACCTGTGGAAGTATGACGTAAGTGATATGTTCAGGGTCCAGAGAGGATGTTTTAAAAAGCAGAATGTTTGAGTGGACTAAATATAATTTGGATGTACTTTAGACTTTATTTTTATTTATGTTGTGTCGTGGTTATCGTCATTTCTTCGTTCACTTTAATTTGGATAAATAAACATAAAATAAATAGAAAGTGTTTGCTGTTGATCGGTTATTTTTTGCCTGTCAGGCGGACTTCCTCTCGGCTGCAGAGCAGAAAGGCTTCGACCTGCTGGAGGTGCGAGGAGAGGACCCACGATTGGCCAGTCTGGACACCCTATCAGGAGAGGAGATCCCCCTGCACCTCCTGTTCCGTCTCCATGGTTACATCATCCAGGTGAGTGAGACCACATCACCCAGTGACTCCTAGCAACCAGAAACGCTTAACGATGTCGAACCACCTGTAAACAGAAGCAACAGCGAGCAGTCAGTCTGCACCGTCTACAACACCGTCACCTCCAGGTCTCAGGTGTGTTTGTGCTCAGGTGTGTATTTTGTCCCAGGTGGTGTTCCTGTACGAGCGCAGTGGGAACTACCTGTGGCACGGTGCGTTACGCCTCAAAGCCGACACGGACCGAAGCTTTGCTCCCTTCAAACTGCTCGACTACGGACGCCACGCTGGAGCGTACGACAGGTGAGAACAACACGAGTCACGTGATTAATCATTTTCATGAATCTTAAGATGTAGGTTTGTAGTTTTGTCTCTTCCTGTGTCGTTTTTGACTCGTCTAATGAAACGTGTTTGTTTTGTGTTTGGCGCCTCCTGCAGGCCGGAGCTGGTCCTGACCGTCTTAGACGGCCTCGATGTTCGAATCCCACGCAACGTTTCACGCTTTCTGTTTGAGCAGCGACACGCCCACTTCTTGGAGTGCCGTTATCGGGACGCCCGCAACTTCCTGCAGGTCAGACACCGTGCAAGGCTTTTATTGTGAAAGGGGAGGAGTAAGAGAGAATTATTTAAAACTGTGAAAATTATGTCAAGTATTCTTTTAAAAATGAAGTTTAATGATGAAAATTAAAAATAATGAATTAAAGGTGAAGAAGTTTCTCTTTCCCACTGTGTGTAAATGTAGCTGTACCCTGATGACTCATCGGCGGCGGCGGTGGATTTCAGGAAGAAAGTGAAGTCATTGCTTCATTTAGCCGCTCGAACGCTCGCTCACCTCGACATCCCGTTCTGGCTCAGCAGCGGCACCTGTCTGGGTAACATGCTGACATCACAGTACAATCACATTTAACATGCTAACATTACAGAACAAAAACATATAACATGCTAATGTCACATTATAGCCACATGCTAACATGCTAACATGACAGTATAACTCAGCACTCTGTCTCCTTGTATGTGGACTTGTGTCGCCCCCTGCAGGCTGGTTCAGACAGTGCAGTATCATCTCATACAGTCGAGACGTCGATATTGGGATTTTCATCGTAGACTTTAGGTCAGACATCGTAACAGCGTTCAGGGACGCCGGCCTGTCACTCAAACACAAGTTTGGAAAGGTGAAAATGGGCTTATTTTATTGTGAAGGAGTTCTTTTATTTTGAAGTGTCTTTTTGCAGCTGTTGTGTCGTTAGTTTTTGTTGTTATTTTGTTCTGATACAAACCCGTTCTAAAGGCGGCATGTGTTTTATTTTGAAGGCATGTGTTTTATTTTGAAGTGCAGGTGCAGGACAGTCTGGAACTTTCCTTCCTGAGTGATGATGTCAAACTGGACATTTTCTTTTTCTATGAAGACGGAGACGTCGTGTGGAATGGAGGAACGCAGGCGAAGAGTGGCAGAAAGTTCAAGTTAATCAACTTTATTATATTAAGTTCAATATTTCTTATTTAAATATTAAACTTTGTCATTATTGTTATTATTGTTGTTATTATTATTGTTGTTGTTGTTGTTTCCTGATTCATTTCCACTCGGCAGCAGTGAGGATAAATTAAAACACTTGTTAATAACAGGAAATGAATGACTTAATGAACTTTATAAATAAAGTTTTTTTGTTTTTTTTTTCATCAGGTACATCTTCCCTCGTTTCTCGCTCTGCTGGGCGGAGCTTCTGGAGCTGAAAGTTCGCGTTCCTTGCGAAACGCTTGACTATGTGACGGCAAACTACGGCGCCACCTGGAGTGTCCCAGTGAGGAGCTGGGACTGGAAGTCATCGCCTAGCAACGTGCAGGAAAATGGGGTGTGGCCTCCAGACGAGTGGGCGGAGCTTATCCAAGTTTACTGACTCTGAAACTATAAATAACGAATCGCAGCAGTCAGCTGTCTTTGTCTGGAGGCCCTGATGATGCTGCATCAGGTGACCACAGAGAGATGGAGTTAAGAACAGGATGTTCTAAGGGAGAACGATGAGAGGAACCCTGACCACCACTTTAAACTGGAACCAGTCCCACATGATACTGGTGTGACTCTGTCCCACAGTGAAGGAGATGTTTTATTGATGGATTAATATCAATTGATCGATCAATTTTCTAATTACTGTTGTATCAGCTGCACCGGCAGCAGCCAATCAGGATCAAACATCATCACAGTCATCACTGTTTATCAAGTTAAATCTGTTCATGTTGTCTTCACTGCATGATGATGTCAGCAGGAACCCATCAATCAGCCGTCATACGTTCTCCATGTTAGTTGGGGCCCCGCCCACTTTTCAGCTGTCAAATCAAAGTCCTCCAAACGTTAAGTCCTGCCCCACTTTACTAAACAATACAGGTCTTTGAACTGGTCACATGAAATATTTCATATTTAATGTAATAAGTACTGTTACATTACTGAAACATTACAAGTACAAAGTAATCTTTTCAAAACTACTCAGAGTATTAGTTACTTTTTAATTGTTCAGGTGTCTTGATGTTAATGACGTCTCAGTTGATATAATTTGTGTCACATGACAGAATGAACAGAATCTGAACAGACTATAGACATTATTACTCTGTAACACTGGTTCCCAACTTGTGGGTCCCAGCCCCAGCAGGGGTCTCTGAAGCTTCACAGGGGGTCGTAAGAGCTTCATGATTTTTAAAGTCATAGTTCACCCAAAACTGAACTTTCTCTCAGTGTCTCCTCCTCCTGTTCTGATGTGAGGATGATGAAGATCTCCAGTTCATAAAACTCCTGGAGCTTCAGCAGAAAACTGAACTGCAGACAAAATCCAGAACAACTGAAGTGACCAGTTTGAAATGTAAAAAACTCTGAATGTCTCCATGCCGACCATGATGAAAGCAGTTTTAACCTGTTTCACTTCATTTTATTTTGTCCTGAAATCTTTAACAAACTGACACTCACACACACACACACACACACACACACACACACACACACACACTGGCCTGACAGAAACTAAATGTTTGATGGAAAAGAAGAGCTGCATGTTGGCCACCAAACTCTGTTCATTTTTTCATCATTTTTATGAAACTGTTCTGTGTAACAGAGCGCCGTGCTGTTGTCCACCTGCATCCAGACCTCAATTAAGTTCACCTCCTTTTTAAGAATTTGTCAAACTGTCCTCTGGAGGGCGCCGTGGAGCCACTGCAGCAACCAAGAACATTTTTAAAAAGTTTCTCATACAGATAAAAAAAAAAAAAAAAACTTGAACATGATTCAGACTGAAGTTGTCAGTTAATGTTGTCTGCTCAACCTCTGATTATTGATTACTGTGTTCTGTAATTTATCGTGATGCGTTTTTTAACCAGCCAGTGGAACCAAAGGAAATACCACATCTGTGGCCAATAAAGATCATTATTATTATTATTATTATTATTATTATTATTATTATTATTATTATTATTATCAAACATGTATTTTACATGACCACATTTTTGTTCTTACAGAAACATAATCAGGTATCCGTGTTAGTGAGCTCTCCACCAAACTCTGTTCATTTTTTTAATAGTTCTGACTTTAGTCTGGGCAGCAGGACTGCAGTCAGTAAGGATTTGGCTTTGGGCCCAGTTGGTCGCAGATTCAAGTCCAGCTCAGACCAGATAAGTATGGTGTGGACTGGTAGCAGGAGAGGTGCCACTTCTCCTCCAGGGTACTGCTGAGGCACTAAACTGTTTAGAGAGACTGTTTCTGAGCAGCATCCATCACACTCCCACAAACTGTGTGTGTGTGTGTGTGTGTGTGTGTGTGTAAACCCCATTAACAACAGAGTGAGGAAAATGTAAACTTCCTCCAGGACTAACGCAGGATGTTCTTCTTACACCAGTCAGGTCTCTCCACCAAACTCTGTTCATTTTTTCATTATTTTTATGTTTTGGTTCATTAAACACTACTGTGTCATATGAGACCACACATTTTTCTTCTTATACAAACGTATAATCAGGTGTCAGTGAGCTCTCCACCAAACTCTGTTCATTTTTTCAGCATTTTTACTCAGAATTAAACATCACTTTGTTACAACACCACCACCGGACACCAGTCAGGTCTCTCCACAAAACTCATTTTTACTCAGGTCCATCGGGTCCTCGTGTCACGTGCCCGGTGTTCGGGTATCGTGCGGTGTTGTCACTCGGCCTTGGTATCACCCTGACCCTCCTTGTGGACCACGAGCCCCTTACTGATCAGGTCCGGGACCTCCACGGCGAGCCACGGTCCGAGTCCGAGCGCCATGAGATGAGCCAGGCCGAAGCGCGGGGAGTTTTTGGCCCACAGAGGAGCGAAGTGTTCGGTCAGACAGATGCGGCCGCCCCGGTACATCTTAGCGGTCTTTCCGTCCAGCTCCGGGACCGCCACCTCAGGCGCGGTGTCCGGATACGTCACCGGAATGTCGAACTCCACGCGGAATTCGTAGCGCAGCAGCTCGTGGATGAACCAGCAGGTTCCGGTCCAACGGGTCCCGTCCGGACTGGACTCCAGGCGGAACCAGTCGTTGTCAGCCTCCTTGTTCTGCTCCACGAACCGGATCAGACTCTGGTACTCCTCCTTCAGCCTTTGAGGCCACAGCGCGCGGTCCCGAGGACCCGCGTGCGTCTTAAGCAGCGGGATCTGAGATACCGCCCGGCGCGTGGCCTCGTCCGCCATCTTGGCTCAAAAACAAGACTAAGGAGGTAAAAAAAGAGACGGGGACCGGGTCTGTCTCAGTCCGTCTGCTGGACTCTGACGTGGACTTCAGGTCTGCTCCGAGTCAACGGGAACACTTCCGTTTTCTTCTTCTTCTTCTTCTTCTTCTTCTTCTTCGTCCTCTGTGGGGTTTGTTGTCGGCCGAGGCGCGGTGCTGCCCCCTGCTGGACTGGAGAGAGGAGCAGAAGGAACAAACATTTCTTAAATGTGAATATTTTCTGGTTTGTTTCTGTGGACGAAACACTGGTTGGTATTTTCCAACATTTTATGGATCGCATGATTAAATTAATTGCTAACTATTCTGATAAGTGTACATTTATGTGCTCCTCATGTTTGGACCTATTTTCTATGCTTATGCTTAGTTTATGTTAAACTAAACTAGTGCAACCTTTATACCAATAAATTAAGACCAAAAAAAAAAAAAAGAAAGTTCTGTGATTTCAGCCTCTCAGATGTGAATATTTTCTGTTGTCATCCTTCTGACTGTAAACTTTGGACAAAATAAGATATTTGAGAAAATGGATCACAGATTAATCAATAATGAAAAGAAACATAACTGCAATCCTAATATTGTTATTTATAGGTTGACTTGAGATCAGATTTGGCTGCGTGCAGTCCCTCTCTGTCGTAGAACATCTTTGTTCTTGTAGTTTGAGGCCTGTCCAGTGTTGAGAGCGACCTGACTGCAGACCTCTGTGCGAGGTTGTTTCAAGATGGTGGCAAGACCTGAAAAATCTGAGGGCTTAATGCACAAACTCTCTGTAGAACTTTTCTCTTGTTGCCAAATTTGTAAAGACATTTCTCTGATAAAACAACGCAGCCTTCCCATTCATATCCTGTCACTGTTTCAGCCCCGGACCTACGTGGCAAGTGGAGTTAACGTTCACTAGCTTTAAGCTAACAACAGGTGCTGACGCTGAGAAACTCAGGTGAGGAGGTGGAGTCTCCTCTTCTGCCTGTCAAGCCAAAGATGATGAAGTGTACATATCCTGTCTGAGCAGCCAGTGAAACGTCAAGCCAAGAAGGTAAAAAGTGGCCAAAAGGAAGAAACAGATCCCAGCAAAACCTCAACTTACGAATCAAATATCAGAATCTCACCTGTCACCAAGAAAATCAATGAAGAGCAGACTAAAGTGATGAGGCTGCTCACTGCAACACAGTTCAGACAGACCAGGCCTCTGAAACCTTCACAATCAGAAGAAACATTTTTGGACAATAAAAGGGTAAAAATCTGTGTGGAGCCGCAGATATTAAAGGCTCTCTTTTCCCTGAAGACAGTTTTTTGGCAGCCAGATCTTATGGAGACTCAAGGAGACGAGCCACCGTCACAGTTTAGAGGAAAAACACACCGAGACATGGACACAGTCTTTGATATTTTAGTTGATGAAATATTGACACTTTTTTTAAATTTAGTGTACAACATACTGCAGTAGATTTTAGAGTTTTGTGTCCAACTCAAACTTTTACAAACTTTCTGCAGACCTTTAGTTGAGGTCATTCACTTTTCTTCTTTAGATAAAGTTAAAGTTAGAGAGACTCAAACTAATTGTTTTTCAAAATTTGGTCACAGTTAACTGTGAACCTGATTTGTTACTGTTCTGTTGCCTCAAAATTAAATGGTTTACGCTAAAAAATTTTTTTTAAATACAACATTTTGGGGTTTCTAAAATTCAAATATTAAAATTTCTCTAAAGAAAAAGTAAATGATCTCAACAAACGATCAGTAGTTGGTAAAACTTTTTCAAAAGTGAAGAATCTGTTTGGGCTCAGATCTGATGTTCTGTGTCTGTAGGATGTTGGCTTGAAATTTTGAGCTGCTTCAACTTTTTCATAATCCGACAACAATGAAACATGAAAAATATTTAAAAATATAATGTTATTCATTTCCATATCATTTTCAAATCCATATTATTGTATGTCATTAACATCCTCTGTAAGACACTTCACTTGGACACATTCTCCCCCTTTTTTAATATCATTTATTGGATCCTTTTCCCTTTTAATCAAAATAATTGATCAGTATTTGATCACTCACGTTGCTCTACAGATGCCTGCTTGAGTCAATAAACTGAGAAAATAAAGTTGATCAAAATCAAAAAACGTTGTTTACATTTCTAAACAGTTTGGTGTTTACTGATGCTGATGATAAACGTCAGCGGCAGAGTCGTAGAGAGCGAGCTGACACGGAGCGGCGTTCACCTGCTGTTGGTATAAAACTTTATTAACACAGATGTAAAACTTCAAACAGCAGGAGAGAAAATAAATAATGACTTCATTAGTTTTCCATATAGGAGGAACCTTCAAAATAAAAGCTGGTCAAATTGCTTGGACAGGAAATACAAAAACAATTGAACAATTCATTTCCATATCATTTTTTGCCAAAGTGTCAGGGAGCCTCTGGAGAGGAGCTGAAGATCTGCAGAACCCTGGTTTAGAACCCTGAAGTTCTTAAACAGCTGTTGTGTTCAGCTGTTTTGTGCGTCCATTGAACTGTAAGTAGTTTAAATCACTTATTCATATAGTTTGACATGTTCATTACCTGTAGAAATGATTTGTTCCCTTTGATCATGCTCATTACAGGGTGTCAGAGTTCTGTCGTGTTTCCACCATTTATACTTTGTGAGTTTGATGATTGGCACAAAGCTGATCAATAACTTGTTAACTAGTTTGTGTTTGTTGAATCCACAGTTGAATGTTTGATGCCTGTTAACTGTAGGTTGTATAGATTCACTGATGACAGTCATATATTTACATACATGAGTGACGGATGACTGTGATGTCATGGTTCATGTCGTGGTGACGAGTGACGGATGACTGTGATGTCATGGTTCATGTCGTGGTGACGAGTGACTGATGACTGTGATGTCATGGTTCATGTCGTGGTGACGAGTGACTGATGACTGTGATGTCATGGTTCATGTCGTGGTGACGAGTGACGGATGACTGTGATGTCATGGTTCATGTCGTGGTGACGAGTGACGGATGACTGTGATGTCATGGTTCATGTCGTGGTGACGAGTGACGGATGACTGTGATGTCATGGTTCATGGTGATGAGTGACTGATGACTGTGATGTCATGGTTCATGTCGTGGTGACGAGTGACTGATGACTGTGATGTCATGGTTCATGTCGTGGTGACGAGTGACTGATGACTGTGATGTCATGGTTCATGGTGATGAGTGACTGATGACTGTGATGTCATGGTTCATGTCGTGGTGACGAGTGACGGATGACTGTGATGTCATGGTTCATGGTGATGAGTGACTGATGACTGTGATGTCATGGTTCATGTCGTGGTGACGCGTGACGGATGACTGTGATGTCATGGTTCATGTCGTGGTGACGCGTGACGGATGACTGTGATGTCATGGTTCATGTCGTGGTGACGCGTGACGGATGACTGTGATGTCATGGTTCATGTCGTGGTGACGAGTGACGGATGACTGTGATGTCATGGTTCATGTCGTGGTGACGAGTGACGGATGACTGTGATGTCATGGTTCATGTCGTGGTGACGAGTGACGGATGACTGTGATGTCATGGTTCATGTCGTGGTGACGAGTGACGGATGACTGTGATGTCATGGTTCATGTCGTGGTGACGCGTGACGGATGACTGTGATGTCATGGTTCATGTCGTGGTGACGAGTGACTGATGACTGTGATGTCATGGTTCATGTCGTGGTGACGAGTGACGGATGACTGTGATGTCATGGTTCATGTCGTGGTGACGAGTGACGGATGACTGTGATGTCATGGTTCATGTCGTGGTGACGAGTGACGGATGACTGTGATGTCATGGTTCATGTCGTGGTGACGAGTGACGGATGACTGTGATGTCATGGTTCATGTCGTGGTGACGCGTGACGGATGACTGTGATGTCATGGTTCATGTCGTGGTGACGCGTGACGGATGACTGTGATGTCATGGTTCATGTCGTGGTGACGCGTGACGGATGACTGTGATGTCATGGTTCATGTCGTGGTGACGTGTGACTGATGACTGTGATGTCATGGTTCCTCGGTGTAGCAGGAACTCAAGCCACTTCAGATACATATTATGACTGGGTTTAATAATTATATGCATTTTCTTTCTGACTTTGTATTTTTTCTTTACTCGTCTCTTTTCAGAAACCACACACACAGACACACTTCTGTAGACCCAGTATATTTCTGTACACCAGTAAAACATTCAAACTGGAACTTGTGGACTGTCAGTGGTTTGAGTCACTTCAGTGGATCCAGGTGTCTGAGAAGCTTCTGTCAGCCACCTTCTTATAACTACAAACAGGCTACAGGTGATCAGTGATCCTGGTCCTCAGAGACACTGTCCTGCATGTTTCAGATGTTTCTGCTCAAACACACCTGATCCAGATGATCAGGTTGTTATCAGGTTTCTGCAGAGGCTTGATGACGAGCTGATAATGATCAGAAACATCTCAAACATGCAGGACAGTGTCTCTGAGGACCAGGACTGACAAACTCTGATCTAACAGGATGTCAGTGTCTCTTCCTGTATTTTCTCTGAAGTCTGCTGGAAACTGACCTGACTGCAGTTTTTTGTCTCCGCCTCCTGATCTCGTCTCCAGGTGAGGTGCAGTTAACTCGAACGAGCCTCGTGTTTCATAACCTGCAAAAACCAAACGATTCCAACTGAATCACATCCAAATATAAATGTTGGTGTACAAGTGGAAAACAAAAGACAGAGATAATGAATCCAATTCTTTTAGCAAATTAATGCAAACATAAATACCGTTTTAAAAGACTTTATATTTCATGTTTATCTAAACAAAATGTTATATATATATAAAAATTGAAATGTTTTAATATTTAATAAAAAAAAGTCCTTTATCAATATAAATATTTATGTACCATAATTTCTAACTGATAACTTGTGTTTTTTTTTCTTTTTTTTTTCTCTTTTCTTTTTTCTTCTTTCAGTATTATTATTTTTTTTTTTAGCATTTCTTACTATCGTGTATTTATTTCTGGCCTGTAATTGTCCTTGTTTTGATAAGGCTCGCGCATCTGTATTATTTTGAATATCACGTGGCTTTCTGATTGTATTACAATAACGATCAATAAAAAGTGACAAACCATCAGACAAATCCCTGAACACTGATCAACAGTGACAGGAAACCGATATGAGAAGTGAATTGATCACATGTAAGACATTAATCAGCTGACACACCTGTCAGAATAACTCTTCAATAAAAAACAAAAATATATTTTCTCTGATTTTTGTTTCCCTCCTCTGATTAAATAAAAATTTGGAGGAAAAATCCGTTCTTTAACGGCAAAACACCTTTTTATAAATAAAGTTTATTTAAAAGAAGAAAAAAAGAACCCCCTCGTGACAAAGTCACGTGAGAGGTCCGCAGCGTGACGTCACATCAGCTGACTGCGGTTCATAGAGGAAGAAGAAGAAGAAGAAGAAGAAGAGGCTTCGCCGTCGACCTTCACTGTTCTCTGAGGTTCTGTTCGTGTTCTCTGAGGTTCTGTTCGTGTTCTCTGATCCAACATGGCGAGTCAGTCTCAGGGGATCCAGCAGCTGCTGCAGGCCGAGAAGAGAGCGGCCGAGAAGGTGGCCGAAGCCCGCAAACGTGAGTAGGAGAGGCGGCCTGCGAGCCCGCAGCGGCCCGCAGCCTGTTAGCAGATTAAAACGGTGAAAATCCAGGTGAAAACACAGGTGTGTCCGCGAGGAGCACCTGTGGGTGACATGAAGGAGAACAACACACAGGAGGAGCTGATAGAGACCAGTAGAAACCAGTAGAAACCAGTGGAAACCAGTAGAAGTGAGAGGAAATCGTGGCGGGTGGCGGATTGTAGAGCAGAACTTAATATGAAGTTTGTTTTTTTAACTTTTGAATGAACTTGTAATGAAACTGGAGACAGTTTGAGAATCCTTCACTTCTTGTGTTTAACTCGGCTCTCACACGGTCCTCCTGACGTCACGTGTTGTGGTAAAATCGTCTCACACGGTCCTCCTGACGTCACGTGTCGTGGTAAAATCCTGGGTTTGTTCTGTGATAAAGAGGCTGCATCAGACTCGGATCACTGCACAGAAGAAGCACATTCACAAAAAACGAGCTTAACGAGGTTTAATGGTTTGGTTTTTCTAACTTGCTGTAATTAAATCTGATGCTGCCACTCATTTGTCTGTTAATGAGGATTTAGACTCATTTATTGACATTTTGTTTTGTTTTTTTTGTCCGTCTGCTCATTTTTAATTTTCTGTCTGCTGCGTTCCACTTAGTGTGAGTCAGCCGCTGAGCATCATGGGATATGGTGATGAATAAGTCTGATGATAAACAGTAACGGGTCCAAACATGTGCAGTGGACAGACAGACGGAGACAGATGGATGTCCATGTTTGGACCCGTTACTCAGCTGATAACATGATGACAGGATCAATGAATCGATTTATTTTTTTAAATTAAAACTCAAAATCCCATATGATGTGAAGTTGATGTGATTACCAACATGAGGTCATTGCAACATTTATCTGAATTGATCAATAAGAATATTGATCTGTCGCATGTTTCATAAAGTGGTGAGGACTTTATAGAGCAGTATTGATAACATGAGGTGAAATGATTGATTCGTCACTGATCAGAAACTCAGTCACCAACTGTTTTTATAACTGTGTGTGTGTCTGTGTGTGTGTGTGTGTGTCTGTGTGTGTCTGTGTGTGTCTGTGTGTGTGTGTGTCTGTGTGTGTGTGTCTGTGTGTGTCTGTGTGTGTGTGTGTCTGTGTGTGTGTCTGTGTGTGTCTGTGTGTGTCTGTGTGTGTGTGTGTGTCTGTGTGTGTCTGTGTGTGTGTGTCTGTGTGTGTGTGTCTGTGTGTGTGTGTGTCTGTGTGTGTGTGTCTGTGTGTGTCTGTGTGTGTCTGTGTGTGTGTGTGTGTCTGTGTGTGTGTGTCTGTGTGTGTGTGTGTGTGTGTGTCTGTGTGTGTGTGTCTGTGTGTGTCTGTGTGTGTCTGTGTGTGTCTGTGTGTGTGTGTGTGTGTGTGTGTGTGTGTGTGTGTCTGTGTGTGTGTGTGTGTGTGTGTCTGTGTGTGTGTGTCTGTGTGTGTCTGTGTGTGTCTGTGTGTGTGTGTGTGTGTCTGTGTGTGTCTGTGTGTGTGTGTGTGTGTGTGTGTGTGTGTGTCGCCCCCTGCAGGTAAGAACCGTCGCCTGAAGCAGGCAAAGGAAGAAGCTCAGGCTGAGATCGAACAGTATCGACTGCAGAGAGAGAAGGAGTTCAAGACCAAAGAGGCTGCAGTAAGAATACTACAAATACTGCAAGACAACAAATACTGCAAATACTTTGGCCACTTTAGTTGAGTGTAAATACTGGAAACAGTCTAAAATAAAATGGGTCCAAACATGGAGCACATGGACGATATGCAGGATTATCAAAACAGTTGGTGATTCTTTTGTTGAGATAATTTACTTAATATTTCTCCTTAAAACTTTGTTAATATTATTATACTGTTATTTATTGTATTTTTTCTGCTCTGTCATGTTTGTATTTTTCATCCTGCTGATTTGACATGAAATCTTCAGTTGAGATAATTTTACTTTTACAGTTTCAGGAATGAGCTGAGGCTGACTTGGTCCTTATGAAGAGCTTGAAAATTAAATGGTTATTAAACTGTAATATTAAATTATGAACCATTATTGATTTTGACTTTAATGACTTTACTCAACATATTATTAAATACAACATTTTTGAGCTTCTAAAACTGAAAGATTTGAGTTTATTTAAATAAGAAAAGTAAATAATTATTAAACTTTTTCAAAACTGAAATATTTCATTTGGGCTCAAAAATCTGTTGAACTATGTTGCCTTGAAATGTTTTGTAGTTTTTACAGTGTAAAGTTAAAATATATATAAGTATATTATAATTTCCCACAGGCCCTCGGTTCCCATGGCAACAGTGCAGTGGAGGTGGATCGTGACACGGCCGAACGGATGGGTCGTATCCAGGCCAGTTACCGTGGTAACCGGGAGGCGGTGCTTGGTGAGCTGCTGCGACGCGTCTGCGACATCCAGCCGGAGTTTCATGCAAACTACCGTGTGGCCGGCTGAGAGGGCTGGGGCCATGAGACAACAGGGGGCGGGGCAAACAGAGGAGACACGGACGTTAGCAACATCAGCTTCTTTAGCTTCGATCGCAGCCAAAAGCTTCATAGTTCAGTTTTCCAAAAAACTTTTATTGTGAAGATGTGAACTTCTTTCCTTCCTGTTTTCCTGCTCCAAGCAAACAGAACGTTAATAAATGTTGTTACTGTGTTGATGTTTACGAAATATTTATATTATCAGAGTTAATTTTAGTCTTTTGTTGAATCTATCAGAGTAAAAGTCTGGTCACCGTAAAGAGAAAATCAGCCAATCAGATCAATCAAAGTAAAATAATACATGAAAAACAGTTTTGATGAGCTGATTGGTTGGTTTTCTTTCAACGGTCTCCTCCAATCAGGATCCATGACTAATCTGTTCTCTGTGACCTGATTGGCTGGAGAAAGTGAAAAGGCTTTTATTGTGAAGCTGTTGTGCATTCCCACAGATTTTTGGCGTGTGACCATGTGACTTCCTGTTGATGTTTGTGAAGTGATGAGAAAATATTAAACTGAATGTTGATTGGTGGAAATTGTGTGATGCTGCTCTGTGATTGCCTGATATGTTACAGCAGTGTTTAAAAGGTTATCGCCACGGCAACCGTTACAAGTTTTAAATTTTGATGCTTCATAAAAATGATCAGCTGTGTGAGTTTCACTGACGTTTTCATCAAGGCAGAAACAATGACATCATCACTGTTCCTATCAAGAAGTGCGGCGGCGCGTCCATCTCACACGACAAAAACAACGTAACAACGAAAAGAGATGAAAATGTCACACGTAAGAAACAGTTTATTGACAAACAGCAGCAAAACAAAAAATGAAATTGGTAATCAATAAAGCCAGGTGATCAGCACAGACAGAAATCATAAGTTCAAACTAAAAATGTTTGAAAGGATCAAAGGTTTTCTAGTTTTTAGAAATTCTGATTAAATTTAGATGTTTTGACTCGTTCAAACATGAAAAAATATTTTTATTATCAAAAAATGTTTAGATTTGCATCAAACTGAAGAGTTTTTGGACAGAAATCATATTGGTTCTTTTGTTTTTCAGCAGCTGACAGGAAGACGCACTGAGACTAAACGTTTTTTATTTCAACCTTCAGAGAAGAAAAGTTTGAATTCACATCTGAGAACATTAAATATGAACAAAATGGTCAGAAAATGCATCAGAGAGCTGAACGAGGAAAGGAGTCCATGAAGGCCTCTCTGTTTTAACCTGTTATATCACCATGGTAACCGATGCTGACCTCATCATCAGGAGTAGGTTCTTTAAAAGTGTCTTTGTATCACAGCAGCAGAAACTGTCTGCAGCACGTTGCCATGGGAACCTCTGTTCGGTGATGCAGTTATTGATGTTTCCTGTTTGTTTCAGGTTATATTAGGACTTTAAATGTTCAGCAGCACATTAAGATACAGACGCTTTGGTTATCAGCTTCATCCTGATTGGCTCAGAAAATGTATTCATCTGTTTATGACGGAAAATAATCAATCATTAACTTTCATTTTACTTTGATTTGGTCAATAACGGCCGTGATTTCCTCCAGGAGAATCTGACTGTTGATCTTCAGACCTCTGAGCTGATCACGTGACTCCTCACTACAAACACAGCTGACGTGGCTTAACAAAGTCCCGCCCCTCATTGCTGGGCTCACCTTCTGATTGGCCCTCCTGTAGCTTCTAAGGAGTCGCAGCAGTGCCGTAAAAAAGAATAAATCTGTAAACCAATAAATCTTAAATTCTCACATTTATATGTAAATACATTTCCGTATATATGTATATATAGTATATTCGTAAATATATTTTCATTTGTTTTAAGTATACAATTGTTTTTGTTTTTTTCTGTATATATATTTTTAATTTGTTATGTATTATTATTATTAGTTGGTTTTAATGCCAAAGGAAGGATTGACATGTGCAGGAACTATTTACACAGGAAGCCCCGCCCACAGACTGTTGCTTGATTGACAAGTTGGCCCTTCAAGAAATCAAGAAATAGCAAAAGTAACAAGGAAAAGAATACAGAAAAAGTAACGGGATAAAATACATAAATTACATTACATCTACTACAACAAATAAATAAATAAATAAATAAATAAATAAATAGATGAATAAATTAATTAATCTACAGAAAAAAGTAATTTACATGCAACAAGTAAATAAAAACATGTAGGTGTTTAACAGTTAATAAATAAAAAATAATTCAAATGTTCATAATTATTTCTTTGTTGTTTGTTATTTCTCTATAGTTTCACATTTATTTCTTTTTTATGGCACTCCCGTGACTCCCACTTGTCCTGCGTAAAGACGTCACGACGCAGACAGACGGAAGTGTCCATGAACAGCAGCCGACGGTGGGAAGTTGAGGAGACGAACGACTTTCTTCTTCTTCTTCTTCTCTTCTTTTTTCTTTTCTTGTGACTTCTTCACAGTCGTGTTTCGGAGAAGAAGAAGAGACTCCAGGTCAGATAACACACCTGCCCCTCTCTCTCTCTCTCTCTCTCTCTCTCTGTCTCTCTGTGTGTGTGTGTGTGTGTGTGTGCCACTCTGCCAGTGACCTCTGTTGCTACTCACTAGCACGCTATTTGCTGTCGTATGAAACTCCTTAGAGAAACGTGTGTTTAAGACATTCTTACACATAGAAAAGGACATGTACGTGATGGGTTCGAACTTGTGGCAGTTTCAGAACAGGAAGGGTGTTGATGTAAATTCGGCTGACATGTAATTCACCTGCATAGTCCTTATTTTCACAAATCCTCACCTTTTATGACCTGGTTTACGTTCATCTCCGCCGCCGTCTCCGTGTGTTGCCCCGGAGGAAGTTGGGAGATTTAAAGCGGGATTTGGAATTGACTTTTACAAACAGTGACTGTTGACGCGCGCCGTCAAGGCAGGTCTCAAGTGAAAGTCTGCCGCGTGCACGCAACGTACTGTAAACTTGGCAGTTTTTTCTATGGAGCCTGGCTACGTGCGTGGCACCATGGGAAATGATGTATTTTTGTCTTCCTCATGAATGAAGTCAAGTAGGGCTGCACGATATTGAAAAAAACTGACATTGCGATTTTTTTTAACCCTGCGATAAATATTGCGATATGAAAAAATACAGGAATTTTCACCAGATGACTTGAACAACACTTTGTGTTACTGCTGCCATCTTGTGGACAATTAACCTGCACTGATCTTGACTCACTCCATATGCAGGGGCGTGGTCTGCTTTGGCAAACCGATTAAGAACGATTGATTGGTGGATGGCTGTGCGCAGTGTGTGTCACGTACCCTTAAATTAGATGAGAACAGGTTTAGTTAATTTGCCTCCTACATCGCAGGACCTGTCATGTGACTATTGTGAACACGTACAATGCGATGATGATGCTCATACGATATTTTGTGCAGCTCTAAAGTCAAGCAGGATTAATTAATCCTGTCAATCACAGTCTTGTTAAAGGTCAAACATATGAGGCACTCAAACGTCACATGTTTGGACCAGTTTTTCAGGTCTTTCTAGTAACCAGTAGTTTCACTGCCCTTTAATTTCATTTAATTAGTTTCAACTCATGTTTTTTTTTCTTGTACACAGAACAGTGCAACAACATGACAGGCTGTAAAAGTGTCTGTTCGTGCCACCTGTTTTCATGTTTCAACCTATTTTTCAACTAGTGATCAATCTGACAATAATTTGTTCCATTACTCGATCAGTTGTTTGGTCCATAAAATATCAGAAATTGGTGAAAATTGATCCTGTCACAAAGTCAACTGAAAAAAAGGTCCAAACATGTGAAAAGTGGTGGAAAGCACAGATGTACGTGTAAGCAGTCAGAGAGGTAGGTGGACAGGAGAGTGAACAGACGCTCGGTGGACAGGTAGAGCTGCCTGTCATCCACGTAGAAGGAAGGAGTTTGATGCCAAAACTCCTGTAGATCTTTCCAAGGGATAAAAGATAGATGATAATAAATAGTAGTGGGCTCAAGACAGACCCTGGGGGACACCGCTGGTAACCGGAGGGTTTGGGAATTACCATTTTTGAATTGCACAAACTGAGTTCAGCCAGAGAGGAAAGATTTAAACCAGGTAAGACAGGTGCCAGCTGAAGTGAATCTCTCCGAGCATGGCAGCATTGAGCATTGAAGACCGATTTTGGTTTTGAAGGTGCAACAGACCAGTCCTTTCCCCGCTTCAGCCAATCAGGGACAGACTCTGAGGTCTGTACTGTGAAGGAAGCTCAACACAGACAAAACCGAAACCTGGAGTCAGACGTTACCAGCTGTCTTTGTTAACTCAGACTTTCTTCTTCACTCTGTGCACGCTCACATAAAAATGGGCGTTTGTTGTGTCATGTGATTCTTCTTCTGCACAAAGTGAAGCGATCGTGAGCTGAACACTTGTTGTTCTAATGAGGAGCTGTGGAAAATATACTGAATATATCAGAGCAAAAAGCAACACTGTTGCTGCAAATAAAGCAGGAGAAGAAGAATGATGTCAGGAAATGACTGATGGACTAAATGTGGTCTTAATGCTGCCGTTTATTCTAACATGAAAACATTAAACAATAAAAGTCCATCCAGCAGATTTAAACATGATGAAGTCTGTCTGACTCTGTCCTATGATGACAGAGACGAGGACATCACTGAAGTTTTTCACCAAATCAAAGTAAAATGAGTGGAACTGATTTAAGGTTTTCTGTGATGAACATGAACTTTCTCCTCAGTGATCTGAGCTGCAGCATCACAGATGGAAAACAGACTTTAAATAGTAAATATTGTTCATCTGTAGCTGTTTCATCGTTATTTTACTGTGAGGTTGATAGTCTGTTAATATGATCTGAAGCAAACAGGAAAAATGACTCTGCATCACCAAACGGAGGTTACCATGGTAATTCACTGCACACAGTTTGTGCTGCTGTTACATTGTGTTACATTTCTGCATTATAGGACTTCAGTCAGTGATATTCTGAACGCACAGATCAGCATCTTTTCATTTTTAACATCTTCCCCACATTTATAATCTATATCGCTCATAAACAATCTTGTTAGGACAATAATTAGTTTAAGAGCGGCGCTTTTTACAGACGTTTTAATCTGAAACTCAGAACTTAACCTGCTCCCGACCAGGTGATGAGTTCAGCATCAGTTACCATGGTGATCTGACCAGGTTAAAAGAGAGCCACTGAAAACTCTGAAACTGTAGTTCACCCCTCAGCTGCTTAGTTACCTGAAGTCCAAAGGTGAGATGACATCACTTCCTGTATACTGAGCACACAGGTTGGTGATAACAATAAAGGACTGAACATGTGACTGGTGCTGCTGCTCTCTAATTGGCTGATTAGGTTGTTTAACAGCTGCAGGTGTCAAAGTCTTGAAACTGATCAGGTGAGAATCAACACGTCCAAATGAGAATATGCCATAATTAATATGTCATTAAATAAAATTAAAAATAAACATGGTGGATCTGGACGCTCATCAGCCAATAGGAGGAAAGACGACATCATGACACGACAGCCAGCTCATTTGCATAATGATGCAGAAATAAGTTTGAGAAACTAAATCAAGGACAAAAAAACAAATAAATAAATGTGACAAATTAATACAAAAGTTGATAAATACAGAAGCAAATTAAAACATAATTGATCCAGACATTTAGTTTAATTTGTTTTTTCTGCACTTAAGGACATATTGATTTAATTAATTTGATTTTATTGATTGATTTATGATTTTGTCAGTTTCGCTCCTTCCTCTGAGCTCTCATGAATCTTTAATTTGAACAGTAATGATCCACACTTAGGTATGCTAATGATTAATCAATAATTAATTAATCACTGTCTGTTTAAAAATGTATTCATCAGTAATTAATCAATACTCTAGAAATGGCAGTGATTGCAGCTGATTTGATGTTGTTTTGTCTGATAGAAAGTTTTGTTCAATAATTATATTTAAAATTAAAATGAGAAAATGTACCTTATGAATCATTTTTGATTAATTGATTAGGTGATTATTGACAATTTCAACTATTGGTTTAGGCCCCTCATCCCTGACTACAGTTTGATTTGATCCTGAAGTCTGATTAGATTTTCTGTCATTCATTGATTGATTGTTAATCAATAATCTCTAGGCTGCAGTCAGGTCACATGTTGGTGCGTGCTTTTCCTCAGGTGTGTTCAGGTGACAAACGTTCGTCAGTGTCGAGGGCACACGAGGTTTTATTACCTGTCGGTCATGTGACCGGGTTCTTTATGAGCACCTGCAGACAGACAGAGTGCCGTTCTACCTAGAACCCAGCATAAGAAAGAACCAATCATTAGTACATTGGAATGTTGGGTTCTAGTTATAACTCTTTGAAAGGGTTCCAAGTGGAACCTTTTCTCAGTCACTATTTGATGACTTTGTGGAGCCCTTTCAGAGAGTTCTACCCAGAACCCAACAACTTGATGAACAATTAATTAATAACCACAAACTGTAAACAGGTGCAATTCTGATCGATTCTGATCGATTCTTTCTGTGGATGACAGCTGCAGTGCCACGTAGCCCCAAACCCACTCACTGACTCTGAATAGCCCCTTTATATTCTCAGAGTTTTATACAGAAGCCACCCAGGAGGTTCTGCTGAGAACCTTTTGATATTCCAAGAGAGTAAACTGAATATCTTTTACCACCTTTTTCTTACATTTGATGGATCAAGCAACTGATCAATAAACGTAGAAACTGATGGACAGATTGATGGACGATGAGGAAAGATTTGGGGTTTAATCTAAATTAATTTGACATTAAAGTTTATTTCTGTTCTGTGAGGTGTTGGTGGGTTCAGTAAACCCACTGACCATACACGTCATGTGACCTGTGACACGTCATGTGACCTGTGACACGTCATGTGACCTGTGACACGTCATGTAACCTGAACGTTCCAGGTAAAAGGTCACAAGGTGTAAACACAGGTGAAACCATCCACAGCTTCTCATTGGCTGTTAGAGGGCCTCCTCTCAGCTGATTGGCTGTCTGAGAATCATACCAGTGTGTGATTGGCTGTTATCAGTTTTTATTGGCTGTTAATCACAAACTGTTCTGTGTGTGTCTGTCTCTTTCAGATAGTCTCTGCAGTGCTTGCTCGTCCCTCTCCAGGTAAGACACTCCACTTCCTGTCTCTGTTTTTAACTTTTTAATCACCTGTGATGATTGGTTGACATCAGCCAATCACAGCACAACATACACACAACATCAAGGCTTTAAAGTTATCAATAAAGTTTTTGTGTCGTGACAAGAACCAAGAAGAGCCGAACTGATAACTGATAATCAGTAATTACCTGCTTCTTATGGCTGCTCTGATGAGCAGGATTACCAAAAAATGTAATGTAATCTGAATACTTTTGGATTACTGTCTGATCACAGGTTGAAAATATTTCATTTCATTCTAAAAACTGGATGCAGTTTTTTCTCTTAAATGTTTTTGTGATGAATCAAAAGTATTTTTCCATCAGGAGGTGAGAGGGGTTCACTGCATGTTTCACTGCGTGTTCACTGCATGTTTCACTGCATGTTTCACTCCATGTTCACTGCATGTTTCATTGCGTGTTCACTGCATGTTTCATTGCGTGTTCACTGCATGTTTCACTCCATTTTCACTGCGTGTTCCCTGCGTGTTTACTCCATGTTCACTGCATGTTCCCTGCGTGTTTACTCCATGTTCACTGCGTGTTCACTGCATGTTTCACTCCATGTTCACTGCGTGTTTACTCCATGTTCACTGCATGTTTCATTGCGTGTTCACTGCATGTTTCATTGCGTGTTCACTGCATGTTTCACTCCATGTTCACTCCGTGTTCACTGTAGGGGTGGGAATCTTTGGGCACCTGCCGATTCGATTACGATTACGATTCAGGGGCTACGATTCGATTATAAAACGATTATTGATGCATCTTTATGTATATTGATGCACTTTTTCACAAACACATTTCTTTTTGTCTCACTGAATAAGCATTCGTCACTTGCAATTTTTAAAAACAGCGCATTTGTAATAAGAATTCATTTCGATTATATTTTATTCAACTATTGGAAATATGTGCAAACTGGAAAGTACCAACAGTAGCCACTAGTAGCCGCAGCAACAGCAGCCTGCCGTCTCCCCGACTCCTCCGTCGGGTGGAATCGAGTTACGGCTTCTCATGTTTGTTGTGTTGCCAAAGTATTTTATTTTAGCCTGACACAGCTTACATATAACGTGGCTCTTGTCCAGTTCGCTTCCGCCGTCGACGTTGTAGAAGCCGAAGTGTTTCCACACGGCTGCTTTTAAATTAGAAGGAGCTGTTCGGACCTCATGGCGAGGTGGCTGCCGGTCGGCCATGTTTGTTTTCCGCTGTGCGCGTGTCGCTCCAGGTGCGCGTCCCAAAGTGTCCCGGCGATGACGCGTACCGCGCTTCTTAGTTCCACATTATTTAGAAGCTTCTGTATCACTTTAATTAACAGATTTAAATAATCGAAATTTGGACGTTTGTGAATCGATTCAGATTCATCCACGTCCGAATCGCGATGCATCTAAGAATCGGAAATTTCCCCCACCCCTAGTTCACTGCATGTTCACTGCGTGTTTCACTCCATGTTCACTGCATGTTTCACTGCGTGTTTACTCCGTGTTCATTGCGTGTTCACTCCATGTTCACTGCGTGTTTACTCCGTGTTCACTGCATGTTTACTCCGTGTTCACTGCATGTTTCACTGCATGTTCACTGCGTGTTCACTGCATGTTCATGTGGGACATGGAGTGGATTAGGCCCTGCATCAGTAAAAAGCTGAACATGAATCAGAAAGCTGAGAAACTCTGCTGCAGGTCATTGATGTAAAACATGTCTGACAGCAGAGGACAGAGACGAGTCTGATCACAGAGACGTCATGTGACTGTGAGAACAGGAAACACTTCACTGTTCCTCCACACTGATCTGAACCACAGAACTCTGGATATGAAACACAGCAGCTCATCGTCTCACTGCACAAATACTCACATTTTAAACTCATTTACACATGAGACTCATAATAAGACGTTAACATGACTGTAACGTCTCTCTGTTACTATATTTAATAAAACTCTCAGGATTTATTTTGACATCACTCTACAGGTGGAGCGTTAACTGGATCAAAATATAAAGACTGACACACTGCATCGTATCGTGACGGAGCTGAATCGTATCGAACCGAATCGTTGGCCATTTAAAGATTTATAAAATATATCGTATCGTTGAACGTGTATGGAGATACGTATCGAATCGTCTCAGTCAGTGAGATACACACCACTAATGAATATGTATAGATACTTTATTATACATTCATACTGTCCTGTAAGTCTGCTTGATTTTTCTCTCAAAGTGAACCAGATTGATGCTTTTAAATATAACATGTCCAGGGGAGCGTGTCCCCAGACCCCCCTAGAGGGGTTGTATCCTTCTCACCTTTTGCTCCCCTGACCTGTTTTCATGCCTGTATGTGTTCACTGCATGTTCACTGTATGTTCACTGCATGTTCACTGTATGTTCACTGCATGTTCACTGCATGTTTCACTGTGTGTTTACTCCGTGTTCATTGCGTGTTTACTCCGTGTTCATTGCATGTTTCACTCCATGTTTCACTCCATGTTCACTGCATGTTTCACTGCATGTTTCACTGTGTGTTTACTCCGTGTTCATTGCGTGTTTACTCCGTGTTCATTGCATGTTTCACTCCATGTTTCACTCCATGTTCACTGCATGTTCACTGTATGTTCACTGCATGTTCACTGCATGTTTCACTGCGTGTTTACTCTGTGTTCATTGCGTGTTTACTCCGTGTTCACTCCATGTTCACTGCGTGTTTACTCCGTGTTCACTGCATGTTTCACTGCATGTTCACTGCATGTTCACTGTATGTTCACTGCACTTAGAAAAAGTTGTTGTGGGCAAATGGACTTGGTAGAGTTCCTGAAGATGTTTCAGTTCGCCTTTCAGTTTGAGAACTGAAGAAGCCTCTTGTCCACAACAACCTTTTCTATAAATACCGTGACCTGGATGACTGAGAATCTTCACAGATGTGTTCACTGCACATTTCACTGCATGTTCACAGACTATTCACACCACGTATGCTACGTTTGGAGCGATGCTTGTGCTCATCCAGAAACGAATGGCAGGTGAACGTGTGCTTAAAGAACCAAACATGGGCTGTTAGAAACCCTGACATCATTTTTGCGAATTTACAGAACATACTGAAGAAGTTTCATCATTTTAAAACAGACTTATTCTAAAGATGTAATCTAAACTGTACTCGAGTACTTGACAGTGTAACCAAATCATGTTCTACAAAAAACACTTTAAATCTTATTAAAACCAACAGTTACAGTTACAGTTACACCGACCGACACTGTCTGAGTCTTTGGTGCCACTATTTTCTAAACTGTAAACTTTCTCAAACATATCGGTCTCAGATATCAGAATATCAGTCTCAACTATCGGTCTATCGGTCGGGGGTGGGGTGAGAGAGAGAGAGAGAGAGAGGGACAGAGTCTCATTTGTAACTCAAAGTGATGCTGACTCTTCCAAACATAAAACAGGAAGTAACTGTTGCCCGCGGCGACGGCTAACCTTCCTGTTAATGTTAATGCTGCTCTGATCTAATTGGCTGATGGCAGACAGCACCTAGGAATGCTCTGATTGGCTTGTTCTGCCTCCTGTAGCCTCAGGGCCTGAGAGCCAATCAGATTACAGCAGGGTCTGCTTGGAGATGTTGGGCTGTTTCCACGGTTACGGTTGGTGGCTGTGATGTCATCAGTGGTCAGTCAGTGTGTGTCTGTGGTTGGGTCAGCATCACTGAAGGTAAGAGTGTGTTTCCTTAACTGATCAATAAAAACTCTAACGATGGATTAGTAATTAATCATCAATCGTTAATAATTCATTAGTTATACAATGCTCTGTTTTTTCTTGTCTTTTTTTCTGTATTTTACATTTTAAGTTTGTTTATTCAACAAACAGCTCGAAAGTCGGTCGAAGTCGAAGTCAGTGAACTGTTAAAGGAGAAATCTGTAAAATATTAGCTTAAATAAATCATAAAATGACCCAGATGTGTCATCAGAAATTTGGTGGTTCTTCCAGAACCGTTCCACCCTCTGAGCTTCCTGACATGTTCTCCATAAGAATAAACTCGTGTTTCAGTTCTCCAGCAGGAAGATCTGACCTCCGTGATGAATGATCAATCATTAATCATTTATTTCATTAGTTTTTAAAATTATTAATCATTAATTATGTTGCTTCTTTTTTAAATATGGCTCCTTAATCAATAATATGATGCTGCTAGTGATCAACTTGCTAATAAGGGAAATGTTCAAATAAACTCACTCTGGAAAGTCTTTTTTTTTTTTTTTTTTTTTTACTGATAATGAGCTAATTATGCTAATGACACAGATTATCCAGCATGCAGTTAGCATGTAGCACTTAGCATCTGAGCTAACTTTCATCCACTCTGCCTGCAGACGACGTTTCAATCATGAACATTTCCATCAGAACACTTCATCTGTTTATCTGAGTTTTGTTTTGTAATTTTGGAACAATTTTGGATCAACTGGGACTGATGTGAAAACGCTCTGTAACAAGAACAAACAAGCTCTCCTTCTTTATTATAATTATCTATAATTATTATATATATAACTATATAAGTAGAAATAATTCCAGGTAGCTTTTAAAGTTGGGTTGTTTTTTATCAGGGTGAAAAATACCACATAATTCATGTATATATACTGCCTCTGAAGACAGAAAGATATTTAACAGACTAATCTAATTTTATTCAGTGATTTTAATACAGTTACATCAGAAAATGACAACAGTCCTTTTTGTTTTTGATTGCAGTTTTTATAGCTGTTACAAGCAGGTCAGTTCATCATCAGGTGGTTTCAGAGTTACAAGGTTCAGTAAATGCATCATGAAAACAATACAGCATGTACTGATATTAGAAAATGTACTTTGTAATATGTAATTGTGAATACTTGTAGTTGAGTAATATTTGACCAGGAGTATCTGTACTTTGACTTGAGTACTGGGGCTGAGTACTTACTGAGTACTGTCCACCACTGACTATAACAACACGTGTTAGTGAAAAGAAGCTAACACTGAGGCTAATGCTAACGTTGGCTTTAACACACGTGTTAGTGAAAAGAAGCTAACACTGAGGCTAATGCTAAAGTTAATTATAACACACTTGATTGAAAATGCTGTAATGTCAAAAATGTGTGTGGAGAGGTGATGCCAATGCTAACGCTGCTAAATGCACTTTTTGTCATTTCAAATGTTAGCTGTGATGTTTCCACGGCAACACTGCTAACCCTAAAAACTCTTGTTGATACACTTGATCGAGTCAATCAGGTTGCTTGATCAGAACTACCTATTGAATAATTAATGAATACCAGCGTCGTTTGTTCTCCTGCAGCCATGAACCACATGGACCACATGAACCACATGGACCACATGAACCACAGCGCAGGGGGAATGGACCACACCCACCACCAGCATCACACCATGGCCCCGCCCACCACCAACGGACACGACCATGGAGGAGGAGGAGGAGGAGGAGGAGGGGGGCATGATGGGAACCATGGAGGACATGGAGGGATGGTGAGGGGCTACATGCTACATCATCATGCTAATAATGTTAGCATACAGACCGTGTGGCGTTAATATGCTAATGTTGTTGATGTCGTTGCCTAGGCGATGACCTTCTACTTTGGCTACAACAACGTTGAGCTGCTGTTCACGGGCCTGCTCATCAACTCACCTGGAGGTCATTTAAGATTCACGTTTGCATTCACGGCTTCTGATTTACAGATTAACCCTTTACTGTTTTTACCTTTAGATTTGTATAGTTTTATCATTTAAATTAATTAGATTTTTACTTTTTATGTTTTAAATTTTTCTTTGTTTTATTTATATTTGTATAGTTTTTAGATATTTTTATGTCCTTTCATTCATTCGCCCCTCCCTCTCTTCTTGTCCAATCAGAGATGGTTGGAGCGTGTATTGGAGTCTTCCTATTGGCTGTCCTGTACGAGGGGCTGAAGATGGGTCGTGAGGCGCTGCTGCGGCGCAGTCAGGTCAACGTCCGCTACAATTCCATGCCACTCCCAGGGGCTGATGGGACGGTGCTGATGGAGACGCACAAGACTGTCGGGTAGGTGGCTATTGCTAATGCTAATGCTAACAACAGTCCTGAGAAGTAATTGACCAATGATCGTTAATAACCAATAAGGTAAACCGCTGCTGCTACATCCTCTCACTCACACACGTTAGATTATAGATTATAGATTTTAGAATGATGTTGTATGTTAACATAAGAAACTACAAAACATTTTCTCAAATATAGTAAAAGTATAAACAGCAAATCATAAATACTGATCACCATCATCAGACAAAAAACATAAATATAAAATCTGAGACAAAATATTTTAATATTCAGATAAATAAATATAAAAACACTAAAATGTTTTTGATGAAACATTAAATTACAAACAAATGAAAAATTAAAATGATCTAAATGATTTATTTCTAATGTTAGATTCAAACTCAAAAACAGTTTTTACATGTAGTAACTGTAATCTGATTACATGTAACTAGTTACTCTTAACATTGAGTAGGTGAGCCTTGTTATTGTGTAGCTGACCTTTGACCTGTGTGTAACAAGTTTGATGAGGTCACAGTGACCTTTGATAATTCAATAACATGTAGAATCATATTGTTAATGGCTAATAATATATCAATAATAATTAATAACATAAATATTTATTAGAACTGATAATAATTATGAATTAAATTAATATTAGAAATAAAACCTTTATATTGTAATAAAGAATCACATTACACAGGAAGTGCTCTCTGCAGCTTAGACTCATGTGATCATCAGTCATGTGATGGAAATGTCATGTGTTCACTGTCAGTTCAGTGATTGACAGTCAGTGTTTGGAGGGGGTGGAGCTTCCTGTCAGACAAAAGGCCCGCCTCTCACGACTCTCTGTCAGGTAACTGTAGAGTTCAGGCTCTGGTTCTGGTTCAGGTTCTGGTTCTGGTTCAGGTTCAGGTGTTGGTTCAGGTACTGGTTCTGTGTGAGAGGCTCTGATCAGACTGCTCAGGATCACTACAGATGATTGATTAATGAACAAGAATCAGCAGATTCTGATCAGAGCCTCTCGATCAATAACACAAGACGCTTTACAAATCTGTAACATGAATCATCATTATCACCATGACGACCATCAATACTAACATCCTAAAGATGGTGGATCATCATGTCTAGATGGTAACCCTAGATTAGCAGAAGGTAACCCTAGATTTATCAGTTAAAGAAGTCTGGTGACACAAAAAAAATAAATATTTTTTCATTTTTTATAATTAAAAAAGACTCACTTTTTTCATTTTTAAAATTGTCAGTTTGAAAAATAATTTATAATACTATTAATACTACTACCACTAGTAGTTTCTACTACTAGTTACTGTTAGGTCTGTTAGATCTAGGGTTACCCAGACATGACCCTGAAAAAGGCTAACGCTAACACTGCTACTAACACTGCAATCAATTAGCCAGAAAGTGTTTAACATAATATACTGTATTGTTGGTGCTAGCTATAATGCTAATGTTAATAGCAGTTGAAAAGCAAAAGATATTGAAATGAACAATGCTACTAATGCTCTACATCTGAACAAAAACTCTTTATGATAAATGGATGTGCTAATGGTAACAGTAATGCTAACTCTCCTCTTGTCCTCTTAGGCAGCGGATGCTAAGCCCCGCCCACTTCCTGCAGACCCTGTTGCACATCATTCAGGTGGTCGTCAGCTACTTCCTGATGCTCGTTTTCATGACCTACAATGCTTACCTCTGCATCGCTGTGGCAGCCGGCGCTGGCATGGGCTACTTCCTGTTCAGCTGGCGGAAGGCGGTCGTCGTCGACATCACTGAGCACTGCCATTAGCTAGCGCGCTAGTTAACATTGCACCAGGAGGTTTTGCTGATCACAATCGATAAAATGCTAACAAACATTTTCACCTTGTTAGCATGTTAGCCAACTAGGAAGTACAAACCTGCCGGAAATTAGCGGCAACTTGAGTTGGCACAGGAAATGAGACACTAAATTACACATGTTGCTCGGTAACCATGGTAACAACTGTAGGTTAACATGCACACTAATGTCTGTAGTTAGCGATTTATAAAAAACATCGTTCTGCAGAAAATGACCAACACCATCACCGTTGTGTTTTTTGCCAGAAATATCAAGTTTGGTTGTTCTTTTTTTGTTTGTTTTGTTTTTGTGAACTCTGGTGAGTGAGCTGGCCAATCAGAGCTCAGATCACCTCAGAAATTTCTGATTGGCCAAATGATGTCGTACTGTCTTTTATTTCCTTTTTAGTGCCATGACAACTGGAAGGTTAGTGCTTGTTGCTACTAGCCAAAATGTTAGCATATGTAGCCCACATATACACTTATTTTTTAATTTAGCGTCATTAGCAGCTCGTTAGAAGAGCCACCAATCATAAAACCATATTTAAACGTTTATTTAGAATCTAATATATTAGGGAATAGATGTTTAACAAAGGTTTTCATGTAGATTTTTGATTTAAATGAACGTATTAAAATAACATCTTGTCTACATTCAGAAACTGTTTCTACATTTTTTTTCAGTAAACCTCGTCTACATGAATCCAGCCAATGAGACACTTAATTTATCAGCCAACTCATATTTTGAAAAAACTTTGAATGAATTAAATTTACATAAAGTAGATAATAAAATTCTTGTAGGGGACGTTTCTCCCTCTTCACTTGGTCTAAAACATGAACGTCAGTGTTTTACTTAAAGCATAAAATATTAAAAGCCTTTTTTTTTCAACACAAAATGGCAAAACTTTCAGTGTCTCATGCTGAACAAACTTTTTCTTTTTGAGATCTCCCATTGGTCTGTGAGCCAGCCAATCGGAGCTAAGATGTTTTACAAAACCTTGGATTGATTTTAATTCTAAAATGAATTTGTTCAACATACATAATTATAAAAATGTCTCCAGATTTCCTTGAAATAAAACCATCCTGAATTGTCAAGATGCTTCTTGAAACAAAGAAACTAATTTATATTTTGAGATAAATTTCATGAATGAAGTTTTATTTTTGTTTCCACATGTTTGTGGGCCACCGTCGGCCTTAAACCCGACACCTGCTGCCTTAACGTGGCCGACAGATGTCCTGATGTTCTCTTGCTGGTTCTACTGTGGGACAGCGTGGAACAGTCTGAGCAGGAACGTGTCGTTAGTGGAGCTCGGCAGGAAAAAAGACGTTTGTTAGCAATGACCAAAAATAAAAGACAAACTTTTGACAGATTCCTAACTTCAGTTGTTCTTTTTTCCTGCTGAAATGAACTTCACACATGTTGTTGTGATTTATTGTGATTTTTCTTTTGTAATTAATTCACACTGAGATGTGGGTGGAGTCTACTGGCTGGACCAATCAGGTTGCAGGGACAGATTGCAGTTACTGTATTTTCATGAACAAAATGTAGAGATAAAATTGTTGAGAGTTTTTGGATAAATTCCATTAAAACAAATGAACACTAAGTGGCCAAAAGTATGAGGACAAACGTGGTGTATCTACTGATCCCATGTCCACATACATTTGGCCACGTAGTGCTCATTGATCAGCCTATGCTCGTCCATACCGTGTTATTAGATGTCCACAGACTTTTGTCCGCGTGAGGCTGACGTCTCAGTGTGAATGTGATGGTTTGATGTCGTTGAGGATAAAATGTGATGAAGGAAACTGAATATTTACGTGTCTGATAAATGTTGTAACTGTCACGAATGCTGGAATCATTAAAAAAAAAAAAAAAAAAAAAACCTGAATAAAATTCATGGAGAAACTTGAAGTTTTCTCGTCTGTACAGAGAAATGAAATCATGAAGCTTCATTTTACTGAAGCTTCACTGAGTTTTAAACAAGTTACCAGTTTAATCCTGATGTTTCTGCATGAAGTTATTTTTAACATCTGAAATCACATAAAAGAAGCCTGTTTATATTTTCACTAAGAGACACTCAGTAGAGACAGTCAGTAGAAACACTCAGTAGAGACAGTCAGTAGAAACAGTCAGTAGAAACAGTCATGAGAGACAGTAAGTAGAGACAGTCAGTAGAAACAGTAAGTAGAGACACTCAGTAGAGACAGTCAGTAGAAACACTCAGTAGAGACAGTCAGTAGAAACACTCAGTAGAGACAGTCAGTAGAAACAGTCATGAGAGACAGTAAGTAGAGACAGTCAGTAGAAACAGTAAGTAGAGACAGTCAGTAGAGACAGTCAGTAGAAACACTCAGTAGAAACACTCAGTAGAAACACTCAGTAGAAACAGTCAGTAGAGACAGTCAGTAGAAACACTCAGTAGAAACAGTCAGTAGAGACAGTCAGTAGAAACAGTCATGAGAGACAGTAAGTAGAGACAGTCAGTAGAAACAGTAAGTAGAGAGTCAGTAGAGACAGTCAGTAGAAACAGTAGAAACAGTCAGTAGAAACAGTCAGTAGAGACAGTTAGAGACAGTCAGTAGAAACACTCAGTAGAGACAGTCAGTAGAAACAGTCAGTAGAGACAGTAAGTAGAGACAGTCAGTATAAACAGTCAGTAGAGACAGTCAGTAGAAACAGAGACAGTCAGTAGTGACAGTCAGTAGAAACAGTCAGTAGAGACAGTAGAAACAGTCAGTAGAGACAGTCAGTAGAAACACTCAGTAGAAACAGTCAGTAGAAACAGTAGAGACAGTCAGTAGAGACAGTAGAAACAGTCAGTAGAAACAGTCAGTAGAGACAGTAGAGACAGTCAGTAGAGACAGTAGAAACAGTCAGTAGAAACAGTCAGTAGAGACACTCAGTAGAAACAGTCAGTAGAGACAGTCAGTAGAAACAGTCAGTAGAAACAGTCAGTAGAGACAGTCAGTAGAAACAGTCAGTAGAGACAGTCAGTAGAAACAGTCAGTAGAAACAGTAGAGACAGTCAGTAGAGACAGTAGAAACAGTCAGTAGAAACACTCAGTAGAAACAGTCAGTAGAAACAGTAGAGACAGTCAGTAGAGACAGTAGAAACAGTCAGTAGAAACACTCAGTAGAGACAGTCAGTAGAAACAGTCAGTAGAGACAGTAGAGACAGTCAGTAGAGACAGTAGAAACAGTCAGTAGAAACAGTCAGTAGAGACACTCAGTAGAAACAGTCAGTAGAAACAGTCAGTAGAAACAGTCAGTAGAGACAGTCAGTAGAAACAGTCAGTAGAGACAGTCAGTAGAAATGTCCTTCAGAGGACGACTTTATACTCTGAGGACATTTCACAGCCTGAACTTTTTCACTTTTACTGCAGTAAACAAGTTGAATCAGTACTACTCTTACTTGAGTATTTATACCTGTACTGCAGTAAAGACTGAGAGGACACAGGACACGTCCGTCTGTGTGTCTCTGGTCCTTCATTGATGACAGGTGATGAACCAACAGGTGAGTAAACTGTCAGCTTCACCTGCAGTCGGTCTGTAACATGTAGATTATTTAAATGTTAATGAATGGAATAAAATTCAAACGGTTTGAGTCTTTGTGTTGAATCACGTGACTGTAGTTCACGTGCACACCGCCTGTAGTTCCCCTTCTCGCCTGTAGGGGGCGGAGTCTGCAGGAAACACAGAAGAAGAGCTTCCAGGTGACAGGTGGCGGTGGTGTAGGTGGATGTTGTTTTGCTGCGGGTCAAATCAATCAGGACGAGTATTCCTCTCTTAAATCAGATCTTCCGGCATTTTACTGGGTTGTGTATGCGTTCGGTTCTGTGATCTCCGTTATTCGGCTCTCAGTACCGCACCGACCTCTGATGGCCTCCAGGCGGCCTGACAGCTTCGATGGGCTCGGCTACCGCGGCCGCGATGACCCGCTGTACGGAGCGGGCTACCCGGTCAGGAGCGCCGGGGGGCCCGCGGAGCTGCAGCACCACCACTGGGTCACCACGCCGCCCGACATCCCCGGCAGCCGCAATCTGTACCATGGAGAGCGGACACCTCAGTACGACGAGCCGCTGGGAGAGCCCGGAGGTCCTGGAGCTGCAGCCGGCTGGGAGGCTCCGCAGCCCGGCGTCCCGCCTGCTGGTAGGTCGGTGTGAAGTGACAGAGGGTGATCCGTGTTAGCTCCCAGGCTAATGCTACAACGGGAAGTCAACGAAACAGGCTAACAGCTACATACCTAATACATACGTTATGTCATTTGGAAGCTAATATGTCAACAGGAGACACTGAAAGGACACGCCTGCATCATGCTAACTGCTAGTTAGCTTGTAGGCTAATTACAGAATAGAAAGTGAACGGGGCTGATATGTGTTTAGCTAACAGGCGGCAGCAAAACAGCATCTAACTGATGTTTAGGCTAAGCTAATTAGCATAATTTGAAGTACACAGATGACTGTAGCTAACGAGGCTATCTGATAACAAGCTCTCCTCCATGTTATTTGTAGTTTGAGTTGTTAATATTTTCATCAGATTGGTGAAAAGTTTGTGATTATATCAGTGAAAATTCTCCCGACAGTTTACTGTTTTATAATTTAGGTTTATTTATTTTGACTTTTAATTTTTTGTAATTTTAAACATTTTATCTTCTTTTCCGGTCTACTGTCGTTAATTTCTCGCCAACTTCTCTTATGTTTGTGTGATAATAAAAAGTCCATGTTTTTAAGATAAATCTGACTAGAATGAAGAGATGAAAAATAGAAAACAGTATTTCTGTCATTGGTGGTTTAATTCAAATGTATTTCTTTCCTTCTTGTTGCAGAGCAGCTGAATCGATTCGCAGGTTTTGGAATCGGACTCGTCAGGTTGGAAATATTTTCCTATAAATATTATAATTACTTTACTTTAATAAATGATTAATTTTGAATCGCCCACAGTCAGTCAGTCTTCATGTTGGTGTCTGAGCGAAGGTCAGAGCTGTCACTCATCATCGTCATCATCTTCATCATCATGACATCATCATGTCTGCTGAACCTGACAGACGACAGAGGACTTTCAAAATAAAAGTCTGTGTGTGTGTGTGTGTGTGTGTGTGTGTGTGTGTGTGTGTGTGTGTGTGTGTGTGTGCAGTCTGTTCACAGAGAACGTCCTCGCTCATCCCTGTATCGTCTTCCGCAGACAGTGTCAGGTATCAGCTTGTCCTCTTAATAACTGATAATCAATAACTCTTCATTGGCTCTCTGTGTGTCACTGGCAGGAAATCAGATGTATTAAAGTTTATTAGTGTTGAGTTTTAATTAACTTTTGACTAAATAAAAAAATAAACTGATGTTAAACATTAAAGGACCATTGCAGTCAGTTACAGCTGTGAAGTGTTTTCTACATAACCCTTTTTTTCTCCTGCTGCTCTGTGATTGGCTCTTTGTCTCAGGTGAACTACCATGCCCGCTGTTACCACCTGACTCCATTCAGTGCCGTTGGTGTCATGTACAGCATCACCAAGGCTCAGGTACCGAAAATAATATTTAATAATGGAAACATGAGTCATTGAATCAACTCTGCAGAGTCACATGTGACACAAACTGACTGGAAATGATGAAATGAAAAAACAAACCAGATAAAAACATTGAATATTTATATGAATGTATGAAAAATAAAGCTTTAGTCAGGCAGCGTTTTTCAACGAGGAACTGAAGCGTCCGTCTCCGAGTCTGTGGACAGAAACTGTTTTTAGCTCACAGCTGCAGGAGTTTCTTGTTTGTTAGTTTGTGTTTGTTAGTTTGTTATTTGTTTGTTAGTTTGTGTTTGTTAGTTAGTTTGTTGTTTGTTAGTTTGTGTTTGTTTGTTTGTTGTTTGTTAGTTAGTTTGTGTTTGTTTGTTTGTTAGTTAGTTTGTTGTTTGTTTGTTAGTTTGTGTTTGTTAGTTTGTTATTTGTTTGTTAGTTTGTTGTTTGTTTGTTAGTTTGTGTTTGTTAGTTAGTTTGTTTGTTGTTTGTTTGTTTGTTAGTTTGTGTTTGTTTGTTAGTTTGTGTTTGTTTGTTTGTTGTTTGTTAGTTAGTTTGTGTTTGTTGTTTGACTTGAACACTTCTGTTGTGATCTGAATTAACGTCACTTCCTGTGGATCGATGAGAAAAAGACAGATTTTATTAATGGAGTTTAGTGTCTGAAGAGAACGAAGTTCACCATCAGTGAACACATCACAGATGTTCTAATTAGAACGTACAAATTAACTGTTGTTGATGTGATCAGCAGGTTAAAACCAGTTTATGTTCACCATTAAATTGCTGTTTGTGTTACAGGAGTGATACAAACAATATTACAAACAATAAATGATGTTTTTTTAATAATTCTGTAAATATATTAAATATTGATATTAAACATACATCTATAAAATATCTAACTTACACAGGTTAATGTAAAATAATAAAGATATAAACATGTCAGACATGATGTTGTGTATTGATCTCGTAATGAATCAGTCTGATCAGGTATATGATCACAGATTGATCAGTGTATTCAGGTATCAATATTTGTTGATCAGGGTCTGAAGGCTCTGTGGAAGGGGATGGGCAGCACCTTCATCGTTCACGGCATCACGCTGGGAGCTGAGGGCATCATCAGCGAGTTCACACCGTTACCACGGTAACCACTCCTTCTACTCACTCTACTGTAGTTGGTCTGTAGTTCTACTGCAGTATCACTGTAGTATTACTGCAGTACTGAGCCTGTGTGTTCTCTGTTCAGGGAACTTCCTC
>NC_139336.1:35152500-35190000 GCF_056507025.1 Lutjanus erythropterus
AAGTTTCAAATGACATATTAGGTTGTTCTTCTCACACTGATGTTCATTCAACTGTTCAATTTCCTCATCAGTTTGGTGTTAATTAGTTATTTGATGATATAAAAAGGAAGTTTCACATCATGATTGGCTGCTGAGCTCTGTGTGGGCGGGGCCTTATACCGTGGCTCCACCCCGATCGCTACTGCACAGACTCTGGCTCCAAATGACATCACCAGAAAAAGATGGCGGCGCTCGTATCAGAGATATTTCAGACCCATCTTTGTTTAGTTGGAGGAAGATGAGATGTGGCGGCCATCTTTGTTTACAGTCTGTGGTTTCAACTGAAACATTTCACAGGATGCCTCAACTCCTCTTCCTTCACTTCAGCTCAGTTCAGATGCCACACTGTCAGTGTAGCTGTTAGCTTAGCTTAGCATAAAGACTGGGAGCTGGGGAAACTGTTAGCCTAGCTTAGCAGAAAGGCTAAAAGCAGGGGAAAATGTTAGCGTAGCACAACCACCTTCAACACCACCAGGTCAGACTTCCTGATGTCATTTCCTGCCTTCAAACAAAATGTGTTGGTGGTGGTTGTGTGTCACCATGGAAACGCAGTGTCTCTTTCTGGTCCAGCATGAAAGCATGAACTCACGATCCTGTGTTGTTTAAATCCTGAAAGCTGATTGGTCAGCTGACAGCTCAACGTGTCTCCTGCTGCTGAACACCTCCCAACGTCGTCAGCCAACAAAATAAACCACTTTGTACGTGTATAAAGTTGTAAAAATGAAATAAAGTTATATGTATTAATGTAGATTTAGATTAAATTATATGTGATGAATAAATATTTAAATCATTATTCAAGTGAAATGAGTGAAGAATAAATGAATCAGTTTAAGCCCAGATGGAATCTGATGTTGATTTTTCAGAATAAATGTTTGGATATTAATGCCAGACACAAAAAAGTTGAAATAAAAGATGATGAAGGTTTGTTCCTTTATAAATTCACTTGTTCTTATTTTGCTGTAAATGTCACATGTTTAAAAAGTTTGTTTCTTCTGAAATGAGAAAACTTTGCTGTAAATTTGTTTCATCTGAAATAAAATCAGCTGTGTGGTCATGTTGTTTGTTCACTATAAATATATCGGTGTGTATTCAGTCAGTACACAGAAACATTCACACGCCTACAGGAGATTTTAAATAATGAACTAATACAAATGTTAATTTTGTTCAGCACAAGCTGTTTGTTTTGTTTTGTGAAAATATTGAAAATAAGACGCAAAATAGGTTTTTACATAATTGAAACTTATCATGTAAACTTTATATTGTGTATATACGTACATGCACAGATACTGGTATTTATGTTTTAATTTTCTTCTGTACTTTTGTATTAATTAACCTATTTATTTACATTCCCACTTAACATTAATACAAAAAGAATAAAAATGTTCATAATAACCAATGTTTAAATTACTTTACACTACGTGTTTCAGAGTTTTATATTTTGTCAGTTCCGGTCCTTCGTACCAGACGTGTTTCTGAGGGCGGAACCTTTGTGTTGGTTGTTTCCAGTCGGACACAGTTCTTCGACCACCTCCGTGTGTTCTGTCGGTTTAGCTCCGGCTCTTCGGTTTGTTTCTCTGTTTTTTCGTCAGTTTTAGTGGGGTTTTTTTCGGTTAAATCCTCCGCTGTTACCGGACATGTCGAGTGGCGGGAGTTTCGCGGGTGGAGGGAGTTCTTTGTTCTCCGGTTTCCGGGTTCTGGGACTTTATTCAAGCCACGTGCCGCACGCGCTCAGGTACCACAAGAAGCACCGAGAGTTCTACGTGGTGACGGCGGTCGGTAAATGTTTCCACACGTACAACGTAAGAAACTTTGAGTGTAAATGTGACAGAAAATTATAGAATGTTTCCTGCGCTGACAGACGTCACTTTCATATGTGTTTATATACAACATGTCCTTTATATGTTTGTCCTCTGACGGCTTCCGTACAGACTGTCAGCATGTTATCATCAGCTGATTCAGTGGATCGACTCATTCTCGTGCTATTTTCATTTTAACTGTTGTTATTATTATTGTTGTTGTTAATGATGATGATGATGATGATAATAATAATAATAATAATAATAATAATAATAATAATAATAATAATAGTAATAATAATAATAATAATAATAATAATAATAATAATAATAACAGTCTCCATCTCCTGAGTCTGTCCACAGATCAGCGGGTTCAAACAGCTAAAAATAAATCCAGCTACAAACCAACAGTGACCCGCTAACCGCTGACTATCAAACAGCTGACTAACATGAGAGCAGTGAAGTGTTTTCTGATGTCTTTAGGTCTAAACGTTTCAATTAAATGTCAGTCACTGCAACACGTCCACACTGTAATTGATCACTGATTGATTCATTGTATTGATAAGCTGATGTGTTGATCACTTTCAGGTCAATAGGTTGGGGATCGTTGCTGTCAGTGAGTAAATTTAAACATTTAAATAATTTTAATTTGTTGATCTGGAAGCTTGTTGCTGTTTTTTTCTGAATAAAAATTATTTTTCATCTCATAAATTCAGAAAAAGTTTTTTTTAATTTTGTGATTGCAACAAACTGCAGTATGATTGGCTGCTGTGTCATGATGTCCTGTGGTGGTTGCCTAGGTAACAGCCTTTCAGATGACATCAGCTGTGTGGCAGCAGACAGGATGTTGGTGTACGCTGCTGCTGGGCGACTCATCAGCGCCTTCGCCAGGAACAAAGAGGTAGAAGAACATTTAAAAAAACTTTTTTTATTGTAATAAAAAAAAAGTTTCAGGTTTGTGTTTGAATTTTGTTTGGAATTTAGTTTTTATTGATGATTTTTGCTGCTGTTTGTTTTTGTTATTCTAAATTTCTACAGATGTTTAAAGTTTTCGAGTATTTTGACCCTGTTTGCTCTCCGTACAGGTGGTGATGAGTTACCATGGACACAGACAGGATGTGCGTCTGCTGCTCCCTCTTGGTGATCAGCTGATCTCTGCTGACAGCGGTGGTGATGTCATCGTGTGGGATGTGCAGGGAGGAGGTGAGGGGGCGGAGCCTCACTCACATTCACTTGTTTCTTTAGTTTGCCTGTGCTGTTACCCATCATGCCTTGCTCTCTGTCTCTCTCAGACATTTACCTGCGGCTGCAGTTTGACCCCGCCTCCTTTGACGTGTCGGCCATGATGCACCCAAGCACGTACCTAAACAAAGTGCTGCTGGGAAGCTCCCAGGGTGCACTGCAGCTCTGGAACATCAAAACCAGGTTAGCAAGTTAGAATCCAGGCTAATGCGTCTCCAGATATCCTGTCAGCACACACAATGACATCATTGTGACATCATCAGCTCATGTTTATTGATTAATCATGACGTCATCAGGTGGTGTGTAGAGGCTGTAGCTCATCCTGTTGTTTTCTTGTTTGTTTGTGTATTTTCAGTAAGTTGTTGTTCACGTTCTCCGGCTGGTCAGCAGGAGTCACTGTTCTGCAGCAGGTCAGTGTCTCTAAAAGAACTTAGAACCACGTGTTGTTGTTGTTTTTTTAATATTTTGATAAATATTCACTAAACAAACAAATCACACCGTTTGCTTGTATTTATTTGACTCATATTTATAAAAATATATATATTTGTAAAAATATACTTAAAATGTATTAAAATCTGTTCCTTAATTGACAAAAGTATTAAATTCTAAATAAAAATACGACATTTAATAAAAATGATTAAAAAAAAGTCAACATTTATTTATTGTGAATTGAGCTGAATGTTAGAGCTTTTATTTTGAAAAGAACTAATCAGTCCTAATTATTTTTATTATTTAAATATTAAAAACTTCATTCCAGAGTCCCGCGGTGGATGTGGTCGGAATTGGCACGGCAACAGGTCGCATCATCATTCATAACATCCGATTAGATGAGACGCTGATGAGCTTCACACAGGACTGGGGACCAATCAGCTCGCTCGCTTTCAGAACAGGTACAGGTGGTTGACATGGTGGTATAGTCGACGTTTCCATGGTAACAGGCATGTTAAATACAGTAACTTGTAAACACAGATTAACTTGGACTGACTTGGCGTTTTTCTATAATCAATGAATCGATACTTAAAAATCCTAAAAAAAAACGCCTCTTTGTTTATTGCTATTCAGTGGTCATAACAACAACAACAGTAGTGATAAAAAAAATGATGTCATAAGTGTATAACATGATACAGTGTAACCGTGGTAACCTGAGTGTGAAGTGTTTCGGATCAGTGATCAACAAATATTAATGATTATTGATCAATCATTCGATAACGAGGGTCGTCTCCTCTCTGTCAGATGGTCCTCCCATTATGGCGTCCGGCAGTCCTCAGGGCCACATTGCATTCTGGGATCTGGAGCGCCGCCAGCTGGTCACTCAGCAGAGACACGCCCACAGTACAGCTGTCGCCGCAGCAACCTTCCTGCATGGAGAACCGCTGTTGGTCACCAATGGAGCCGACAACGCCATCAAGGTAAAACAAACAAACACACAGAAAGATAAACATGAGAGTAATCAATGATTCCCTTCAAAGCGATCAGTTATCACAGACACTACACAAACATAAAATCCTTTTCATTGATAATCTATCAATCATTTTTTGCAGGTGTGGATATTCGACCAGGAGGGGGGCGGGGCCAGATTGCTGCGGAGTCGTCAGGGCCACAGTGCCCCACCCACCACCATCTGTCACCATGGCAATGATGGGAAAAACATCCTCAGTGCTGGTAAATAAACATCTTCATCATTTGTATATAATATTTATTTTAATGTATTTGATATAATTATTTCATCATATCAGTCATGTGTTGTCTTATTAAATTATTTTTATTTATTTGCTTTTTTTTTAAACCTAATTTCATGAAGTTATAAAACAAAATGTTTATTTTCTTCATGATTTGTATATTTGAACTGAGTTGTTTACATTTTGTTTGTTGGTAGAAGAATGTAAACAGAGTTTTGTCGCTGCCCCCTGCAGGTCAGGACGGGACGCTGCAGTCTTTCTCCACCGTCCACGAGCGTTTCAACAAGAACCTCGGTCACGGTCAGTTCAGCCCCCAACCAGACTCTCCGACTCACAGGCTGCTGTTTGATTTGGTATCCATGGTAACAGCCAATCAGAGCTTATGGCATAAAAGAGGAAGACTGCTGCTTTTTGACTTTATGATTTATTTAATATCAGAAGAAGTTGATTGATCGCTTCATTATAGCTGAACCGATAGACCAGTTCTCAGCTAATCAGACGAGGTCTCATATTATGTCTGTGTTTGTTTGTGTCTGTCTGTGTTTGTCTGTGTGTCTGTTTGTCTGTGTCTGTCTGTGTCTGTCTGTGTCTGTCTGTGTTTGTCTGTGTGTCTGTGTTTGTCTGTGTCTGTCTGTGTCTGTCTGTGTCCGTCTGTGTGTCTCTGTGTCTGTCTGTGTCTCTGTGTGTGTCTGTGTCTCTGTGTTTGTCTGTGTCTGTCTGTGTTTGTCTGTGTCTGTCTGTCTGTGTCTGTCTGTGTTTCTGTGTTTGTCTGTGTCTGTCTGTGTCTCTGTGTTTGTCTGTGTCTGTCTGTGTTTATCTGTGTCTGTCTGTGTCTCTGTGTTTGTCTGTGTTGGTCTGTGTCTCTGTGTTTGTCTGTGTCTGTCTGTGTCTCTGTGTTTGTCTGTGTCTGTCTGTGTCTCTGTGTCTGTCTGTGTCTCTGTGTTTGTCTGTGTCTGTCTGTGTTTATCTGTGTCTGTCTGTGTCTCTGTGTCTGTCTGTGTCTCTGTGTTTGTCTGTGTCTGTCTGTGTTTATCTGTGTCTGTCTGTGTCTCTGTGTCTGTCTGTGTCTCTGTGTCTCTGTGTCTGTCTGTGTCTGTCTGTGTCTGTCTGTGTCTCTGTGTGTCTCCAGGCTCCATCAACAAGAAGAAAGAGCAGAAGAAGAAGAAGGGGTTGTCCTATGAGGCGCTGCGTCTTCCTGCCATCACGTCATTTTCCTCTGGTGAGTCGCACACGGAAGTCGAAAATATAGAATTAAAGCACATGGACCTGTTCTCTCTGTCGATTGGCTGATGGACCTGTTCTCTCTGTCGATTGGCTGATGGACCTGTTCTCTCTGTCGATTGGCTGATGGACCTGTTCTCTCTGTTGATTGGCTGATGGACCTGTTCTTTCTCTGTGTTTATTGGCAGCTGCTGCTCGTCAGTCAGACTGGGATGGCATTGTCGCGTGTCATCGTGGTCGCCTAGCAACCACCACATGGAACTACCAGCGATGCACCATGGGAGCTCACCATCTGCAGCCGCCAGTCACGCATAGGGATGCCATTGCTACGGTAACCCTATCCTCACACCTGTTTTTCTCTAAGCCCCACCCCCATATCTTTGATACTCATGTGACTTTCTGTCCCTGTTCCCAGGCTGTCGACATCACTTCCTGTGGCAATTTTGCTGTGGTTGGCTCGTCATGTGGCCGCGTCGACGTCTATAACCTGCAGTCTGGTCTGCATCGTGGTTGCTATGGCGATGATGAGAAAGGTTTGTTCACCTGTTCTTGCCTGTGATTGGTCCATTCTGTGTGTTTCTGTCTGTCATTAACCCCGCCCCCTCTGTTTCAGCTCACAGTGGGACTGTGCGAGGGGTCGCCACAGACACACTGAACCAGCTGACACTCACCGCAGGCTCTGATTGGCTGCTCAAGTTCTGGCGCTTCAAGACTAAGAAACAGGAAGAACAGCTGAAGCTAAACGCTGCACCAGCTAGCATGAAGCTACACAGAGACAGGTAGCTTACTGTTAGCATGATGCTACACAGAGACAGGTAGCTAATAGTTAGCATGACGCTACACAGAGACAGGTAGCTAACAGTTAGCATGACGCTACACAGAGACAGGTAGCTTACTGTTAGCAGGATGCTACACAGAGACAGGTAGCTTACTGTTAGCATGAAGCTACACAGAGACAGGTAGCTAACAGTTAGCATGACGCTACACAGAGACAGGTAGCTAACAGTTAGCATGACGCTACACAGAGACAGGTTGCTTACTGTTAGCATGATGCTACACAGAGACAGGTAGCTTACTGTTAGCATGAAGCTACACAGAGACAGGTAGCTAACAGTTAGCATGATGCTACACAGAGACAGGTAGCTAATAGTTAGCATGACGCTACACAGAGACAGGTAGCTAACAGTTAGCATGACGCTACACAGAGACAGGTAGCTTACTGTTAGCATGATGCTACACAGAGACAGGTAGCTAACAGTTAGCATGACGCTACACAGAGACAGGTAGCTAACAGTTAGCATGACGCTACACAGGGACAGGTAGCTAACAGTTAGCATGAGGTTAAACAGACAGGTAGCTAACAGTTAGCATGACGTTAAACAGACAGGTAGCTAACATTGTTGTGCTTTTTTTTATGTTAGCGGGATGTTGGCATTACCACTGGACGACTTCTCTCTGCTTGTGGTTGACATAGAAACAAGACGGGTTGTCAGGAAGTTTGCAGGTCACCATGGAAACATCAACGACATGGTGGGTCCAGGAAAGCTAAAACGGCTAACCACCTGCTAATGATGCTCACTATAAACTAACACGCTAACAGTTAGCACCTGGTAGACCCTGTGTTATATATTTCTTTCAGACATTCAGCCCCGATGGCCGCTGGCTGGTTACCGTGGCGATGGACTGCACCATTCGTACCTGGGATCTCCCCTCTGGATGGTACGATCCTAACAAAAAGCTTTAATCACTTATTTAAATGATTTTCGTCTTTGGACCTTTTTATTCTGATTATTATTCTAATTCAATTATTAATTATTCTTTCTTCTTCTCTCGTCAGTCTTGTCGACTGTTTCCTGGTTGCCATGGCGCCGGTGGGTGTGTCCTTGTCACCGACTGGAGACTTCCTGGCGACAGCTCATGTTGACAGTCTGGGTGTTTACCTCTGGTCTGAACCAATCACCTCTCAGAATTTTAATGAGTCTGACTCCCAACCAGTCACATTTTAGTGTTTAGTTACAGCAGCCAATCCAATAGCTTGAGTTTGATGACATCACTGGTGTGAGTTTGAGTTGTTGTCAACTGATCTCATGCAGCAGCCAATCACAGTGCAGTTCTCCTTCTTCAGGACCAATAAGAGTCTGTGTGGGCCAGTGGGGCTCCGCCCCCTTCCAGCTGATTACCAACCAGCTGTGGAGACGCTGCCGGGCGTCACCGCGGACGAGTCCGAGCTGGAAGTGACTTCAGAAGAGGTGGATGATGCTTACCAATCAGTAGATCAGTTGGGGGCGGAGCTTGTGACTCTGTCTCTGCTGCCAGAGTCTCGATGGACGAGTCTGCTGCACCTGGACGCCATCAAGGTGAGATCGAGTCCGAGTCCTGAGGTCCTCATGTCAAACCATCAAAATACAACACAAATATTAAATATTAATTCAATTATAGGTCTTATTAAATAAATAACAGACACTTCCTGCTTTCATCGCTGCACTTATAATAATATATAATATTAAATAAATCAATATCAGTGATTAAATCATGGATGGTTGGAAACAATCAAACGGCATCATTTGATTGGTTGTGTGTGTTGTTTGCAGAGGAGGAATAAACCTGTAGCGCCCCCTGCTGCTCCAGCTGCTGCTCCCTTCTTCCTGCCAACACTTCCTGGTCTCACGCCACGATTCACGTCGCCCTCGGCAACCGAACAGGAAACACAGGTACAGCTTTTTTTTCTTCTTCTTTTATTTCTTAAGTCTCCAATGGATGAATGACTAATCAATAATTCTGTTGTTGTTCTAGTCGAAGGTGTTGCGTTGGGGTTTGTTGTCTCAGAGGTCAGAGTTCAGCTCTGCTCTGGAATCAGCTCTACAGTCTGGATCATGTGAGTCATAAATCATTATAATTACTAATAACTGATAATAATGATTACAGCTGCAGTGATTATTTTCATTGTTGAATGAATGAATGTCTGTATTATTGATTAATTAGTCAAATGCAGAACAGGTGTGAACACGTTCAGCGACTCGCTGGATCCTCGTGTTCCACGTCTTTCTGTCAGTTACATTCTGACAGAACGCACAACTTATTGCGAGGGAACGTAAAAGATATCGTGAGGAACCTCAGAGTTTTTTGTGGGGTGGAACACGCAGACCTGTTTCTGACATCGGCGGGTTTGTTTTGCAGAGACGTTCTTCGTTCTTAAGTTCTAATAGAATGTGCTGCTGTTCTTGATTGAAATTGTTGAGATGGAACTTTTTTTTTTCAATAAAACTCAGACTGTTTCTCACCGTCGTTTTACTGTGTGTGTGTGTGTCTGTGTCTGTGTCTGTGTCTGTGTGTGTGTGTCTGTCTGTGTGTGTGTCTGTGTCTGTGTCTGTGTCTGTGTGTCTGTGTCTGTGTCTGTCTGTGTGTCTGTGTGTCTGTGTCTGTGTCTGTGTCTGTCTGTGTGTCTGTGTGTCTGTGTGTGTGTGTCTGTGTGTGTCTCTGCGTGTGTGTGTCTGTCTGTGTCTGTGTCTGTGTCTGTGTGTCTGTGTGTCTGTGTCTGTGTCTGTGTCTGTGTCTGTCTGTGTGTCTGTGTGTGTGTGTCTGTGTGTGTCTCTGTGTGTGTGTGTGTGTGTGTGTCTCTGCGTGTGTGTGTGTGTGTGTGTGTGTGTCTGTGTGTGTGTGTCTGTGTGTGTGTGTCTGTGTGTGTCTCTGCGTGTGTGTGTGTCTGTGTCTGTGTCTGTGTGTGTGTGTCTGTGTGTGTCTCTGCGTGTGTGTGTCTGTGTGTGTCTCTGCGTGTGTGTGTGTCTGTGTCTGTGTCTGTGTCTGTGTGTGTGTGTCTGTGTCTGTGTGTGTGTGTGTGTGTGTGTGTGTGTGTGTGTGTGTGTCTGTGTGTGTGTGTGTGTGTGTGTGTGTGTGTCTGTGTCTGTGTGTGTGTGTCTCTGCGTGTGTGTGTCTGTGTGTGTCTCTGCGTGTGTGTGTGTCTGTGTCTGTGTCTGTGTGTCTGTGTCTGTGTGTGTGTGTGTGTGTGTGTGTGTGTGTCTGTGTCTGTGTGTGTCTGTGTGTGTGTGTGTGTGTGTGTGTCTGTCTGTGTGTGTGTGTCTGTGTGTGTCTCTGCGTGTGTGTGTCTGTGTGTGTCTCTGCGTGTGTGTGTCTGTGTGTGTCTGTGTGTGTGTGTCTGTGTGTGTCTGCGTGTGTGTGTGTCTGTGTGTGTGTGTCTGTGTCTGTGTGTGTGTGTGTGTCTGTGTCTGTGTGTGTCTCTGCGTGTGTGTGTGTCTGTGTCTGTGTCTGTGTCTGTGTGTGTGTGTGTGTGTCTCTGCGTGTGTGTGTGTCTGTGTGTGTGTGTCTGTGTCTGTGTCTGTGTCTGTGTGTGTGTGTGTGTCTCTGCGTGTGTGTTTGTGTTTGTGTCTGTGTCTGTGTGTGTGTGTGTCTGTGTGTGTGTGTCTGTGTGTGTCTCTGCGTGTGTGTGTCTGTGTGTGTCTCTGCGTGTGTGTGTCTCTGCGTGTGTGTGTGTGTGTGTGTGTGTGTCTCTGCGTGTGTGTGTGTCTGTGTGTGTGTGTGTGTGTGTGTGTGTGTGTGTGTGTGTGTGTCTGTGTGCCTGCAGTTGATCACCCGGTGCGTCTCCTGAAGGATTGTGGGCCGGCGGCACTTTCTGTTGAGCTCACTGGTCTGACATCAGAGGGGGGCGGAGCCAGCAGCCTCCTGGTTGCCTTCATTCAAATGATTGACAGCATGTTGGCCAGTGGGCGGGACTTTGATCTGGCTCACGCTTACCTGGCACTTTTCCTAAAGGTCAGCCAATCAGAGCGCATATTTGAACTTGAAGCATCAAGTCTTTCTTACAAAATTCTTTCCTCCATTTCCTGTTTGTCATCAGTTTGTTGTTTTGTTTTTCAGCTCCACCTCCGCTCGCTGTCACAGGACTCTGTCGCCATGGCAGCGCTGCTCCGTCTCGCCTCCCGTCTGGAGGCAGGGTGGACGGAGCTACGGGCATCATTTGACCAATCACTGTGTCTGCTGTCGTATGCCAAGAGCGCACTGCTGTGACACACACACACACACACACACACACACACACACACACACACACACACACACACACACACACACACACACACACACAGAGTTTTGTATTAAAGTGTTTGATGTTGAATCATCAGTTTGTGTGTTTTTAATATTTTAACAGTTTTTAAGACAAAGTGACATCACAGAGTTTAATGTTCATGTCATCAGCTGATTACTGAGCAGTCAGTGACAGGAAGTGATGTCAGATTGTCCACCAGAGGGCGTTGGCAGACGCCGGAGATGAGATTTATTCTGAACATGTCAAAGAAGAAAAGAAGAGACGTGTTGATCAGCAGAATCAGTTTATTTCATCAGGAGACAAAATCATAATTATGAGATTACAAAGTTGTAATAATAATACAGTCAAAGTTATATTTAAAAAAATCTTGCATTTTTGATTAAAAAACGTTAATTCTGAGTTTAAAAATTCTAATTGTGACGGTGTGGTTCAGTATGTTTGGATGTTTTAATCTGAAGGACACGGAGACGTCGCAGGTCAAACGTTTTTCCTGAAGACATCAGGTTCTTATTAAAGTTCTATCAGTGGAATTTCACTTGTCTTCAGTCATTAAATCTTTAACAACATGTCAAAAAGCCGACATCCTGAGGTGAGAGTGATGTTTGTGTTGTTGTCCACATGGTGACGCCGCAGTTCAGAAAACTCTGTTTTTATTTGTTCATTTATTTCCATCTTTTTGAAGGTCGGGGCAGATTAAAGCTGCAGGAGGCACAACTTTAAACCTTTTATTAGCTTTTCAAACAGTTCAGTAAGTTTAGTTAATGCTGTCTTTTTAAAAGAGTTTATGTTTTAAGTTTTTAACAAACTGTTTTTAAAAAATAAAAACCATCTCGTTCTTCCTCATTGATTCAGCCTCTTTGTTTCTCCTGTTACATGTTTATTCATGTTTGTATTCAAATAAATTCATCATGAGGATATTTAATAGAAAAAATTATTGTTTTAAAAAAATAAAGATCACAATGACAAAATTAAGTAAAATTCTGAAAAAATAAGCACAATATTACAAAGAAAGAAAAATAACTGATAGCAACATAAGTTGTCAAGATAAGTAAAAAAAAAAAAGTTAATGTGAAAATGAGAAAATTCAGATCAGGAGCAAAAATAAAAAATAAAAAAGAGAGAGAGAGAGACTGCTGAAGTCTTTATCATCACGTCTGAAGGCTTATAAATCCTTTATGTCACATTATTACTGTGACACATAAAGTCACAGTAATAATGTGACTTTATGTGTCACAGCTGTTCATATAAACTTTGTTTGAGTCAAAGATCAACAGAAGAATCATTTGGATTTGAATGATGAAGATGATGAACATGATGAAAATGATGAAGATGATGAACATGATGAAAATGATGAATATGATGAAACATGATGAAGATGATGAACATGATGAAAATGATGAATATGATGAAACATGATGAAGATGATGAAAATGATGAATATGATGAAACATGATGAAGATGATGAACATGATGAAGATGATGAAACATGATGAAGATGATGAACATGATGAATATGATGAAACATGATGAAGATGATGAACATGATGAAAATGATGAATATGATGAAACATGATGAAGATGATGAACATGATGAAGATGATGAAACATGATGAACATGATGAACATGATGAACATGATGAATATGATGAAACATGATGAACATGATGAAGATGATGAACATGATGAAACATGATGAAGATGATGAACATGATGAAGATGATGAAAATGATGAATATGACAAACATGATGAAAATGACGAACATGATGAAGATGATGAACATGATGAAACATGATGAAAATGATGAACATGATGAATATGATGAAAATGATGAATATGACAAACATGATGAAAATGACGAACATGATGAACATGATGAAAATGATGAACATGATGAAAATGATGAATATGACAAACATGATGAACATGATGAAGATGATGAACATGATGAATATGATGAATATGATGAACATGATGAAACATGATGAATATGATGAACATGATGAATATGATGAACATGATGAAGATGATGAATATGATGAACATGATGAATATGACAAACATGATGAAAATGACGAACATGATGAACATGATGAACATGATGAAACATGATGAAGATGATGAACATGATGAACATGATGAAGATGATGAAGATGATGAAGATGATGAACATGATGAACATGATGAAACATGATGAAGATGATGAAGATGATGAAACATGATGAAGATGATGAAACATGATGAAAATGATGAAAATGATGAAAATGATGAAGATGATGAAGATGATGAAGATGAAGATGAATTTCTCTTGTCACACCTGAGCGGGTTGACAGGTGAGCCGCTGTCTCTATGGACTTCATTCTTTTTCTCATTATTTTTCTGCTCGCTACACGAACGCTGTTTTTTTTTTTACGTCATGGGAATGAGACTGAAGAACCAATGATCTTCGCGTTGCATTCACAGACGGCTCGGACAAATCCCTCTCATTCTACCTCATGGTCATGTGACCTCACAGACTCTGTGTGATATTTGATATTTGGCCTTTAATTGATTTTGATGTTCTATTTTTGGTAAATTGTTGATTTTCCTATTGATTCATTCTATTTTAAATGTTATTGTTTGTTGATTTGTTTTTCTTGTAAGTCTGATTCCAGATAAGTTGGGACTCTGTAATGTCATGAATGAGTGTATATTTACAAAAACCAATAAAGTTTATCAGTTTGAATGTTTGGAGCTTCAGTACTGAGTCTGAGGATTCTGAACAAATCATTTTTATGAGGAGATTTCTGTGAAATGCAGCTCCTGTTTTACATACAGAAGAAAAGTGTTAAATTATTGAATTCATTCTTTCTCAAACTAACCTCAGAGGAGGAGGAGGCGCCTCTTAGCCAATAGCAGCGGAGCAGGAAGTGACAGTCAGCTGATAAACACGCCGTTTGGGGGAACCTTTCTTCACATGTCCACAAGCTGCTGACTCCTTCATGACTGCTCAGGTGAGTGTCTGAACTCACCTGTGAGACCAACACGTCAGTTTAATGACGCTGTGTTCAGGATGCAGCAGACACCAGACTCCGTTAACGTTTCCACTTCATTTAACGCCGCTCCGCTTCCTGACGGACGTCCGGTCAAAACGCTTTAACGTGGGTCTGAGTGTGAGCTGGTTGGTGGTGAGGACGCCGAACTGAAGTCCAGTCATCTCTTCATATAATTAAGTGTTTCTCGTTTCGTTTATTCGTTACTGAGAGAAAAATTGTGTTGATGACGGAAAATGTTTAATGTCAAGACTTCCAAAGGGAGATTTGCAGCAGCTGATTTCAGTGTCATGGCTGATCGCTCACGCGCTGCCTGTGGTGAGAAGGACGAGGAGGTTCAGGACCTGATCACAGCCTCACTGATCTGATCGATCGATCCCTGACTGGCAGGAACAGATCCAGGAACAGATCCAGGAACAGATCCAGGAACAGATCCAGGAACAGTCCACATGAATGAATGAATTCAACATGATACAGATGCAGAATGAAGAAAGAGACAGAGAGTATAACGTCATCATGTTTCTGTCAAACCGAAGTCGTGTCTTATTGTTATTATTTTATTATTGTTGTTGTTGTATATTATCATTGCTAGCATAACAATAATAACAATAATAACAATAATAATAATAATAATGTTAATAATAATAATAATAATAATAATAATAATATCATTGTTATTGATTGTCGTCCAGCTCAGTGTTCTGGACCACAGAATGATGGATTATCTGCTCTTTGATTCTGACTCTGTTTCTATCAGATTTATATTGATTTGGTGACATCATCAGAGGACTCACAGACTGGTTAAAACCAAAAAGAAAAAAAAACATGGCTGCCACAATGTCAGAATATCAGCAGGAACTCATATTAGAAGAACAGAGTGCTAATATGAGCAGAACGTTCTCTGTGTTCTTCTCCAGGTGTGTGTGTTGTACTTCGCCAAGAGCGTGGAGCTGACTGGAGTGAAGGAGGAGCAGATAGTTGCCGTGCCGACACCAATCAGCAGCCAGGACCTCTGGAAACTGTTGCTACAGCGACACCCGAGGTACTGTGACGTTTGAGTCTCTTAGTTTCATCTCTAAGTCAATTATCAGACTATTGGCAAATAGCTTAAAGGGACAGTTCACACTAAATCCAAACTCCATATCTGTGCTCTTAAGTGAAGCGTTGTTTATCTGTGGAGACAATAAGACCATGAGCTGGTTACTCCGGGTCAGTGGCAGACCTCGCTGTGAGCAGGAGGAACTACTTTCTTTAAACCAAACTACAGCCACCAGCCGTTTCACTGTGCAGGCGGAGGCGTGCACCTCCTCATGGAGGAGAGGCTCAGGATGTGATTATTCATGGTATCGTCCTCAGCTGAACTGTGACGTAAAAAGTTATTTACTGTTAATGTTTAGATGTGATTTACAGACGAGTCTAAAGTCCTCGGTCTTTACTGCAGTCCAAACTAGAAGTACTGAGTCAACCTGTTTACTGCAGTAAAAGTGAAAATACAGCCTCTGAAACATCCTCAGAGTATAAAAGTGACAGGACGTCTCTTTGTCACGTCTTTTATGTTGTTTTCATTATTTTTGTCTTGTTACATCTTTCACATTGTCTTTGGTTTTATTATGTGTTTTGTCTGTTTTTTGTCCTTTTCATTTTTTGTTGATTTTCGTCTCTCATCTCGTTTTTGTCTGCCACATTTTTTGTCTTGCTGTCTTTTATATCATTTTTTTTATTATGTCTTTTCTGTCTCTGTCTCAGAGATTTTCAATTTTCAGTTTTTCATTTAAAAAAAAAAATGATATAGAGATTTTTTTCTCATTTCATTTCGTGCAGATTCATTACATAAAATGAATTAAAACCCATTTAATTTACAGCTCTGTACCAGTGCTGGATCGGCCAGTGAGGTCCGGCTCTGAGGCCACAACACCTTGTTAAGTTTGTTGAAAAAGAAAAACAATAAGTCCAAACCAACAACAAAGAAAAGTTCACTGGAGGGAGAGCAAGTCCTGCTATTTAGAGTTTATTGATCTCTGAGGTGCAGCAAATCCAATAAACTCGAGTCGATCCTGAGGTCAGACTGAAGAACAAAGACTGAAGAGTCTCCGTCTTTCTCTAACATTTTGAAACGCACTCGAACGTACCGTGTATTTCCTTCCTCATCTCTCTCACAGCCAGAATACAAACAATGTGTACCACCTTCCCATCAGACAGATACTTTCCTTCACTTTGTTTTTTTTTGTCAGTCGGCTTCTCGTCTGCCTCTGACTGAAATCACAAGTTCTCAGTGTGTTCTCTTATCTCTGTTTGGTTCTCATTTAAGAAAGGAACCGCTGACACACGAGAGCAGCAACATAACCAGGGAATGAAATATAGACAGGATGGTGAAAAATTACCACTACACCTGAAAACTCTACTGAAGTACAGTAACTAAGTATTTGTACTCAGTTAGCTGATGCTTTATTAACTGTTTATGAAGCAGTTATAAAGTTTCACAAACATCAGTTGCTCCTTTACAATAAGATGCAGATCATGTTTATAAACAACATTCTTACTGTACGCACAATGTTCAAATATTCAACATCCTGGTAGACTTTCAAAATAAAGGCAATAAAGGATGTTTAGGAAAAGATGATCCTTTGAGGTAAAATAAATACGTTAGTTCATGTATGTAACGTACGTCAGATAATCCAGTCATCAGATGAACAACATCCAGCTATCGACTGCTCCATCTCTCCATGTCATGATTTATTATAAATCATTTGATCATTAATTAATGCTTCATATCGTTCATAAAATGTTGTAATGTGCAACAATAAACTGTTAGTTTACTCATTTAAACAGAATGTGATTATAATCAGCTGTGATACAAAATATTTATTAATTCATTATTATTATCACACAAACTAATGACACAATAACATGAATTACAGCATTACTAATAATTAATCAATAAAATTAATTACATCGTGTCCTTGTCAACAGTGAAATATATTTTAACTGAAGTTTAAAGATCTTTAAGGATGTGTGTGTGTGTGTGTGTGTGTGTGTGTGTGTGTGTGTGTGTGTGTGTGTGTGTATATAGACTCTCAGTCCTGCAGGATCAGGTGGTCTTGGCAGTGCGTCAGCAGTACGTTGCCATCGGCGACCAGGTGGTGACTCTGGGAGACGGGGACGAGGTTGCCGTGGTGCCGCCGCTCAGCGGAGGATAAACGTACACGGTGAGCGACTGATCAAGATAAAGAGCATCAGACCAATCAGATTCATCTGCTTCAACGAGTCGTTCCTTGTTTCTCCTGCAGAAGAGGAAACAAAGGTTGAATGACAATCAAACAACAACAAACAAACAACAACAAACAAACAGCAGTTAAACGATGGTCAAACAATCATAAACAGCAATTAATGGTGATCTAACAACATCCATCAAACATCCATTCGTTCATTTTCTGTAAGCGGTCGTCCTTGAAGGGTCGCGGGCAGCTGCAGCCTATCCCAGCTGACACTGGACGAGAGGCGGGGTTCACCCTGGAGAAATCAGCAGTTCATCACAGGACTGACACATAAAGACAATCTCTCACATTCACACCTACAGAGTCACCATCTAATTAATTCATGCTTGTCTTTGGACTGTGGGAGAAAGCCAGAATACCTGGAGAGAACCCACACAGGTATGAAAAGAACATGCAAACTCCACGCAGAACGGCCCTGATCCAGTCAGCTGGGGAGTCGAACTCGGGACCTTCTTGCTGTGAGGCGACGGTGCTGACCACTGCACCACCGTACCATCTGAAAGTTAGGACTGTCATTTGTTTGACAATCAAGGAATGATCAAATAATTATCAAATAACAATCACATGACCGCTAACGTTAGCTACACAGACCAACCGCTAACGTTAGCTACACAGAACAAACACACAACAAGGGACTGAATATTTGGACAAACAATTAATAAACCAACAACAAATAGAAAACAATTTATTAGGCAAAACCATTTCACCGCATTTAACATTAAGATAATTCAAAAGTAACAAAGTAATCAAGTTACATTACTCTAATATTATGATACATGGATTACATTACTGACTACAGTTTTTAGGAGTTTTTATTGATCAGTAACTGTATCAGAACACAGTTTTAAAGTAACCCTCCAGACCCTATGCATTTTGAATGTAGCTGAAGTTAACTTCATTTCCCAGGATTCTCGGGGTCCACGACATCTTGTTCTGTAGAAAATATTAATCCCTCGTGTTCTCAGCTGGAGATCCATTAACTAAACAAATAAAAACAAGTCATTTCACAGTGTGTGATCAATATTTCTCCTTCTCTTTTAACTTCCTGTTTCATGTTTTCTGTCAGACATGGCCAACTCAGAGGAGCACAGAGACGTCTTCAAGCTGAGCCCTGATTGGCTTTCTGCACAGGATGTGGTGGACGCTGTCAGCAGCTCTTCCTGTGGAGCCATTTCAGTGTTTATAGGTTCATATTTTATTTATTTACAACAGTGGCTGAAACTATCAGTCATTGATCAGTTTCTCCATCAATAGATTCATTAATCCAGTCACAATCTTGATCTCTGATCATGTGGAGTGAGTGGACGGATGGACGGGCGGAGGGCGTCCAACTTTCACCTGACAACATTGTGACAGGATGTGGACCTGTTTTTAATTTTCAGGTCCTTCCTGCAACGATTGTTGTCATGATACACTTAGTGACTGATTAATAATTGATTGTTAATAATGTGTGTGTGCGTGTGCGCGTGTGTGTGTGTGTGTGTGTGTGTGTGTGCGCGCGCAGGCACAACCCGTGAGGACGAGGTGGATGGAAGGAAGGTGATTGGTCTGGAGTATGAGGCGTACGAGCCCATGGCCCAATCAGAGTTCACCAAGCTGTGTGCTGACATCAGAGAGCGCTGGCCAACCGTGATGCACATCTGTGTCCATCACCGGCTGGGGTGAGATGCTAACGGCTAACTGCTATCTCCTGATTACACCTGACTTTTCTCTGATCCTGACTTCCTGTGGAGATGTTTGTTTCCCTTCCTGTTAAAATTGTCGTCAGTGTTTTTCCAGGCTGAAAGTTTAAAGGCAGTCAAAAATTAACACCTGAAGAAACATCAGCATGATAAGAATGACTAACTACAAACACGGAGGGGGCGGGGCTCATAACCTATACCAGGTGTCCAGGTGTTCATCTTTACATAAGTCAGCGTTTGAGACCAAAATCACATCTCAGAGAACAAACACATGGTTGTGATGTGGACAGAGGGCGGGGCTTAAGTCTCACCTGTGACCTTCCTTCCTCAGGTGGGTGGAGGTGGGTCAGGCCAGTGTTGCTATGGCGATCTCTTCTCCTCACCGCCAGGACGGCCAGCAGGCGATCCAGCACTGCATCACCCAGCTGAAGGCCAACATCCCAATCTGGAAGAAGGTACTGGTAACCGACAGAGCTGATGATTCACTGATCAAAGTATTTGATTATTGATCGTGTGGTTCTGATCAACAGGAAGTTTATGACACGCAGGATTCAAGCTGGAAGGAGAACGCCGAGTGTCCGTGGGCCAAACTTGATCCAGTCACAGAGAAACGATGAATAAAACTGTTTTCATCATTGATCCATCTGTTGATGATTTTCTTCATCAATTCATCCTGTCACCTGAAAAACATGTCCAAACAAAACAACATCTCAACCGTCTCGTCCCGTCTGTCCTGTGTGACGTCCTCTGATGATCCTCCAGTCAGTCGTCTTTTCTGTGTCTTATTGTTTCGTCCGTTCAGGTTGAAGTCAGTCTTGATGTTGGAAGGCGGCGCACAATGATGCAAAATAACAATAATCAATAATTCACCTCAACTGTGAGAGAAACAATCAATTGATTATCAAAATAGTTGGCAATTAATTTAATAATCAATTAATAATTGAGCTGGATTATTAATCTGTTCATGACAACTTGGACATAAGAGACAAAAACATCAAAGACGTACAACAAAACAGATGTAAACAGACATTAACATTAAAGACAAAAGACAGAAAAAGACTAAAACAACATAAGACAAAAATGATGTAACCAGATGAACGATGGTGAAACAAAATGAAACGGACAAGATGAAAAACAAAAGACATGACGAGGCAAAACAACGAGACAAGATGAAAAACAATGTAAACAGACTAAATCTTATGGAAAACAGCACAGACTGAGACAGACAGAGAGGGAGACTCTGGTGGACAAAAGCTGATGTTCAGTTAGCTTTGGACAGAAACAGAAACGTCCTTCAGAGCAGTGTTTCCCAACCCTGGTCCTCGGGGACACTGTCCTGATGTCTCCCTGATTCAGATGATCAGCTCGTCACCGAGCCTCTGCAGACGCCTGACGACCACCTGATCATCTGGAGCAGGGAGACGTCTGAGACATCAGGACAGTGTCCTGAGGACCAGGGTGGGGACACCGTTTCAGAGGACCACCTTTTGCTTTTGGAGGTTGTTGGTGCTGAGAACAGAACTCAGGCACTAATGACTGTCCATGGGTTCTGTTCATTGAACCTGTATTTGTACTTAATAGTGTCCAGTCAACGTTCTCCTGACAGCAGAACCAGATGTTCTAATAAAGTTCAGAAGAGATTGTAGTAAAGATGTGAATAACTTTATCATCAGACAAAGAAACTACATCGGTTTGTGTGAGAGTCGGTGCTTTATCAATAAATTCATTATGTCCAAGAGTTCTCTCCTTAATGATCAATGACTTCATAATAATTAATAATACAGAGGTTTGTTTGGGTTTTCTAATGATAGTACCTCTCCACTCACGGATGTGATGTCATCACTAGTTTCCACTGAAAATCTGTTAAAATGACAGTAGGTGTGTTGGAGGTGATCCAGGTCTGCGCAGAATCGATCAGCGGCGGTCGGCGCACAATGCATGCTGGTTAGATTTGTGTCCGACTTGATCCCGACTTGCTCTGACGTCATGCACACGTGGGCAATGATAACCTCACGAGATCGAGTAGCTGCTCTCCACCAACTGCAAACACCTGGCTGTCACCTGATCGATGAGCTGACAGGCTCTGATTGGCTCTTAACTTTGACAACAAACATCACGTGTTGTATAAAATAGTAATTTTCTGTGTAACTGTAATATTTAATGACATATCAGTCTTCTGTTGTTTTAATCTGTCAGCAGCAGATATTTAGTGTCTGATAATAATAAAGGTTCTATATGACTGATCAAAAGAACAGTTTGGTTCTTTACAAGGCAGATAAAAGAACAGATGAGTCAAAAGGAGGATCTCTTCTATTTTAACTTCAATCAACGATCAAGAACGCACTTTATTTCTTCAGCTGTGATCAATGACCTGCAGACTACAGGTGACCTACAGGTGATCTGACCGGATGTTCGTGTCTCTTCCTGTATTTTCTCTTAAGTCTCCTGGAAACTCACCGACTTGACTGCAGTTTTTGTCTCCACCTGCTGCCGCAGCCTCCTGATCTCGTCTCTCCAGGCGAGGCGCAGTTAGCAAACGAACCTTTTAATTTTGACGTTATAGGAAGTGACGTGCCCGTTATTGCTACCCAGTATCCCGTGGCTGCCGCAGCTCTGCTGGTTGGTCAGCTGACCGTCCGTCCGCCGGTCTGGTGACTGTCAAACCCCTGACGCTCTCGCTGTGACCCGGACACCAGCAGCACCAGGCCGAGGCAGCTCTCTGTGTCCCCGTCCACGGAGCTCCTGACCCGGACTGACTCCTGACGTCCCCCCGCCCACAGCTGGAGGCCGACGGATCGTTCGTCTAAACAAGCCGAGCTCGTCGCACCCAGATTCGGACTCTCGCACTTCGCTCTTCCGTTTGGTCCCACTCCGAGGCCGGTCAGGTGGTCGACTCTATCCCGAGCCTGTGTGACCCCCGGCTGGGGAGCAGAGCGCAGAGCATGGCCGTACTGGAGCTCGCCATGCAGGGACTGGCCGTGTTCGGCTTCATCCTGTTCTTCGTGCTGTGGCTCATGCACTTCATGTCCATCATCTATGTGTAAGTCAGCCTCCTGTCTATAAGGGAACCCAACGTTTGTCAAACTCTCGCGAGATTTGACGGCGCCGTTTTTCACTGTGCTTGTTGTACAGAATAATAATGTTTAAAATGTGTCCGTTGCTGTAGTTCAGACGTGGACAGATATAGGGACAGAAAGTACCTGGTCAGAGCTGAACCAAGATCGTAGTTTGGGTTAAAACGATCACTCTCACGAGATCTTTCGCTGGTCTGGGGTTCCCTTGTAGAAACACGACCGTAACAGCCGTTACGCTGAGCTAGGCTAGGCTAATTATAGCGGGCTAACAGCTAGCTAGCCGAGCGACGCGCCTGTTTCCTGTTTTATATCAACGTTTTATTCCGTTTCTCTGTTCCTGGGGGGACGAAACATTAAACCGACAGACAAGGAGCTTCTCAGCGGCTCTCCGGATGTGTGACAGGCCGTGTCTGGGCGTCTCTCTACTGGGCGTTTTCCTGCTCGTTCATCGCTTTGCCAGGCTCGCTCAGGGTTCTGTGTAGCTTCTGGGAGGAAACTCAGTAAATTAATCGATTACGTGATCAGTTGTGACACTTTCTAACAGAGTTGGAGTGGGTTTATTTCTTTGTACAGATTATTTTCATCACATTTCTAACTCGGTTCCACGGTCACGGGTCGTTAGCTGCATGCATTTCCTGTTTCCTCTATTGAGGCTGAATCACATTTGAAAACCTGCCTATTTAATCATGTTGTGGTCCGCGGCCGTTGTTTTCACAGAGTCGAACAAAGTTTAGTGGCCGGTTGAAGTGTTATGAGTGGCACTTCAATTCGGCATCAATCCGGTATCCGTCGGAACATTTTAGACCCTCTTAAATGTCAAGGTTTTGAATTAACTTCAGGGTTAGTCCTCTGGGAAGCGTCACCTAAAAGCGCCACATTCTGTAAAGGTGTTTGGTCCAGTGGAGCGAAGGAAGGCCAAAGGTTATGAGGCAACATGGGTTTTCCTGGAAAGTCTTTCCCAATTAGTTTGGTAGGTGTGACTACTAGAAATGATTTTGAAACTTTGGAGAATGGAGAAATACTCTAACGGGGGGATTTTCATAACGTGGAAAGACGTTAAAGGGACAGTTTGTGTTCTTTAAAGTTTGACTGTATGTGGTTCTTCTCCACAGTCAGTGTGTTGCCTACAGTAGATGGAGGTCGACACGCCATCAGTTTGCAGAAGCAGCAGGAGAAAATGTTGTTAAATGTGAAATGTGTGTTTAAATACCATTTTAAATGAAATATTGTGGTGCTGCAGAGGCATCCTGACCAACACATCATTCTCTAGAAACTTTTTTGTGTGGTTCAACTGACTTCGCTAAATTTATAAGTCACACTCAGAAGTTTTGCTGACATATAATCTGTTGTCGAGATAATTTACTTTTCATCTTTATAGAAATTGAATCTTTGAGTTTTAGAAACAACAATACATCTTTTTTTTTTTTGTAAATTGTCATTATTTGGGTGCTTTAATATCAAGTGGTCCAATAAAAAGTTATTAACCTTTATTCACTTTAACTTTGATGAATTTAATCAACAACTTTTGATTTTTTTTATAAACTCAAAGATTTTTAAGAAGAAAAGTAAATCATCTCAACAACACTGTGGATGGATACTAGTTTTTAATGCCTGACACTGATATCAACATCGCAACCTTGATACAATCTGAAACAGTTTTTTAAAGATACACTTTAATTAAGCTACCATCTAAAAAAACCCATTGTGCTCAAACTGTGAAACAAATGTTCTCCTGTCGTGAAGGAACAAACAAACAGCCCACAACATAACTCGGTTCATCTGCTGCTGCTTTTTCATACAGAATTTTTAGCAGCACTTTGATTTGCCAACATTATCAAACATTAAAAATTCTTAAATTGCACTAAAAATAATTATTAAAGACATTTTTAGGATAGTTTTTGTTTTCAGAACATTTAAAATTATAATAAATTTCATGTGTGTGTATTGGATCAACTCAGAAAAGATTAGGAGACGGGCTGGGAAACTTTTTTTTTTTAGTTCATTTCAAAATTTCAGAACTCAAAAATCTTAGTGAAGGCAGCTGTAGACCAACAGATCTTGTCCCCTGAAAGTGTCCTGTCTGGTAAAAATGACTGATTTATTCAGTGGAGTTTGGTTGGTTTGGTCAGATACTACTGGATGTCCAAAGGAGCACAACAAACCTGTTTGATGAACTGACCAAAAAAGAAAACATCCTGGAAAGTTTAAGTCAGACTTAAGATGCTGTTCTGTCCCTGTTGGAGGAATGTTTCTGACCTTCAACCTCTCCGTCTCTTTCAGGCGTCTCCACCTCCACAAGAAAAGGTCAGAGGTCAAACAGTCGTTCGTTCAGCTGGCAGGAGTTTCTCTGCTGAAGCCGCTGAAGGGCGTCGACCCGAATCTGATCTCCAACCTGGAGACATTTTTTACGCTGGATTACCCCAAGGTGAAGCTGGCTACCCACCACTCGGTTAAATAACCTCTCACTGCCTCCATAACTGGCCAAAACTCACATTTTACTGCCCCCGACTACCCTAACATCCAAGTGCCCCACTTTTTTCTGACTGCTCTTACTGCCATCCAACTGCCCCGACTACCATCCAACTGCCCCGACACCCATCCCATTGTCTCTAACTACCATCCCGCTGCCACAGGTACTATTTGACTGCCCTGCACCTACTATCCAATTGCCCCCACCTTCTTCTGACTGCCTCTGACAGCCCTCAACTGCAGTCTTACCTCCTGGACTGCCGTCCTTTTGCCACCTGACCACTCACCCACCCTTTACTACCAGCTGTCATGTGACTGCCCCAGTCAGCCAGTGAAATCCCCACAGACATTTTCTAAACTACCATCTGATTGGCCTCAGTTAGGTTCTGACAGTTCTGACCTTCAGTTGAACTGAACCAGACATGTTGACGGTGATTCTGCTTCCTGTTTTGCAGTACGAGATCTTGCTTTGCGTTCAGGATCAAGACGATCCAGCTGTTGATGTTTGTAAAAAGTTGTTGGGCAAATATCCCAACGTAGATGCTCGATTATTCATCGGTAAGAAGAATATTGTGTTTATTCTACCATTAATAATCCTGTTTTCAACACACAACTCACTTTGTGGAGCTGTTTGTTAGCAGCTAATGTTAGCATTTCTTTGGTTCTCAGGGGGAAAGAAAGTTGGAATAAACCCCAAGATCAACAACCTGATGCCGGGCTATGAAGGAGCCAAATATGGCCTGGTGTGGATCTGTGACAGCGGCATCAGAGGTCAGTGAGCGTGACATGAGCTGTAGATGCTGACACGTCTTCGTCATGATTGTTTTGGCTAACTCTCTGTGTTTGTGTGGTAGTGAAACCCGACACCCTGACAGATCTGACCAATCAGATGACAGAGAAAGTGGGATTGGTCCATGGGTTGCCATATGTTGCAGACCGCCAAGGCTTCGCCGCCACGCTTGAGCAGGTAATGCTAACAAACTAACACTGTGATAAGTCAGCTGATGGCACACATGACCAGATAACAATGCAAATGTCCTGGAACATGATGTCTTTTAATGCTACGTAGCACCAGCCAGTAAAGCTAATGTGATGGAAGTATTTTAGAGACATTCCAAATGAATATTAATATTTTGATCACATCATATATGCTCTTTTTTTCAGCCCACTAATTAGCTGTTGGATGCTAACACATGCTAATATCTGAACTGTGTCAAGCTAGCAAATGCTGGATCTATATTAGTTTTCCTAGATTTGTTGTTCCAGCAGCTAATGCTAACTTTGCGCCTACATCTCTGCCAATGTGACAGGGATTGAGTGTTTTCTTTTAACTTTAGTGATGCTAATAGGTGCTAACCTGTTGCCAGGTGTATTTTGGGACATCCCACCCTCGCTCCTACATCTCTGCTAACGTGACGGGGATAAAGTGTGTGACGGGGATGTCATGTCTGATGAGGAAGGATGTGCTGGATCAAGCCGGAGGATTGGTCGCCTTTGCTCAGTACATCGCTGAGGATTACTTCATGGCTAAAGCCATTGCTGACAGGTTAGCATGTTAGCATTAGCAGCTACTGTCCTTTTTTTAAAGTGGTGAATAGACCTGATGATTTCTGTCTGACTCCTCAGAGGCTGGAAGTTCTCCATGGCAACACAGGTGGCCCTGCAGAACTCTGGGTCGTACTCCATTGGCCAGTTCCAGTCCCGCATGATCAGGTGATCTCAGAACTCTTCATCTGATTGGCTGTTTTCATGGTTCATATTTAAACAGTTTTTCCTTTGATTTTTGAGCATTTCTTCTTGACCGTTCCACTCTATAACAACACCCATCATGTGTTACTCTATATTTATGTTGTCAGAGAGAAAGAGAGAGTCACACACACACACATGCACACATGCACACGTTTTATTTTGATGGCCTGAATATGTTTAGCATTATAAAATTGGGTGAAATGTTGTGTTGAAAGGTTTTTAATGTTTGAAATTATCGTTCATAAATGGAGACCAACAGTAAAGTGTTGGATCAGATGATATTAATAAACTCTGTGTGTGTTTTGTGTTTTCAGATGGACCAAGTTGAGGATCAACATGCTCCCCGGCACCGTCCTGGAGCCCGTCTCTGAGTGCTTCCTGGCCAGCCTCATCATTGGCTGGGCTGCTCATTATGTCTTCAGGTACTGTCCGTCCGTCCATATGTCCATCCATATGTCCTTCTGTCTGTCCTTCTGTCTGTCTGTCTAACATCTCAAGGAAATTTCTTTAAATTTGGCACAAATGTTCATTTGAACCGATCAGATTTAAATTTATCAATATGTTAGTGGAGTCTGGCAGGCTGAAATCCAGAGCAGAGGAGAACCCTGAGAACCACTGCTCCTGCAGCGTTCCCGCTGCGTTCCTACTGTGTTCCCACTGTGTTCCCGCTGTGTTCCCGCTGTGTTCATGCTGTGTTCGTGCAGTGTTCGTGCAGTGTTCGTGCAGTGTTCGTGCAGTGTTCGTGCAGTGTTCCCGCTGCGTTCCCACTGTGTTCCCGCTGTGTTCGTGCAGTGTTCGTGCAGTGTTCCCGCTGCGTTCCCACTGTGTTCCCGCTGTGTTCGTGCAGTGTTCCCGCTGTGTTCATGCTGTGTTCATGCTGTGTTCATGCTGTGTTCATGCTGTGTTCATGCTGTGTTCCCACTGTGTTCCCGCTGTGTTCGTGCAGTGTTCCCGCTGTGTTCATGCTGTGTTCATGCTGTGTTCATGCTGTGTTCCCGCTGTGTTCGTGCAGTGTTCCCGCTGCGTTCCCACTGTGTTCCCACTGCGTTCCTACTGTGTTCCCACTGTGTTCCCGCTGTGTTCGTGCAGTGTTCCCGCTGTGTTCATGCTGTGTTCATGCTGTGTTCATGCTGTGTTCCCACTGTGTTCGTGCAGTGTTCCCGCTGTGTTCATGCTGTGTTCCCACTGTGTTCATGCTGTGTTCGTGCAGTGTTCGTGCAGTGTTCATGCAGTGTTCCCGCTGCGTTCCCACTGTGTTCCCACTGCGTTCCCACTGCGTTCCTACTGCGTTCCCACTGTGTTCATGCTGTGTTCGTGCAGTGTTCGTGCAGTGTTCCCGCTGCGTTCCCACTGTGTTCCCACTGCGTTCCTACTGCGTTCCCACTGTGTTCCCACTGTGTTCATGCTGTGTTCGTGCAGTGTTCGTGCAGTGTTCCCGCTGCGTTCCTACTGTGTTCCCACTGCGTTCCTACTGCGTTCCCACTGTGTTCCCACTGTGTTCCTGCAGTGTTCATGCAGTGTTCGTGCAGTGTTCCCGCTGCGTTCCTACTGTGTTCCCGCAGTGTTCCCGCAGTGTTCCTGCAGTGGTTATATAGTGTCCTGATTTTTTACAAGGTGTTTTTGTGAAAAATTTCTCTTGATGACTTGAAACCATCATTGAACCAATAAGCACTAATTCAAACTGGTCATGTATGTTGTTTCCAGTTTGAACATGAATAGTTGTTAAGTTAAATCCACAGACGTCGTCACGACATACATGTTTTCACCATGTGAGAATTTATGGTGTTATTTTAGATATCACTCAGTTCTCTTACGTAATGCTTGTGTGTGTGTGTGTGTGTGTGTGTGTGTGTGTGTGTGTGTGTGTGTGTGTGCGTGTGCATGCATGCTGCAGGTGGGACATGATGGTCTTCTTCATGTGTCACTGTCTCGCCTGGTTTATTTCTGACTACATCCAGCTGACTGGAGTTCAGGTACTCACATCCATCAATATGACATGCTTTTACTTTGAAGGGGCAGGCTGTTTGCTGCAGTTCAGTTGTTTTATTCTAGACTCTTATTTTGTAAGGGTGTTTTCCAAGTCCAGTGAGAAATGTTTTAATTTGTGTTTGTGACGCACACAGGGATATTCGTGATATTTAAACAAAGTTCTTTTAAAAAAAAAAATCTATCATTTTTCATCAGTTTTCTATTGAAATGATAAAACCTCTAGTTAATATTATTTGCTAACCTGAGAACTTTTATTATGTAATTGAATATATATTTGTTTCACTATTTACTTCTCAATGTAGTTATTTTATTAATTTATCATTGTTTTGTTTGTCTTATTCAAACTTTTATTATATTGTTATTTATTTTTATTCTATAGTAATTGATACTTTAAATTGAATTAATTAAAAAGTTTGATTCGAATTTATAAAAATGAACAAATAAAAGAATGTTTCAGATTAAATTCAAATAAAATAATTCTAAACATTAAAAACAAAATCAATGAAATTAATTTTAAAATAAAACAGAAAAATAAACATGCCTGTGTCTGTACATTGTGTCCTGTGCACCTGTGACTGATTGGTTACTGATGGATGACATCACATGGCAGGGCGGCCCTCTGTGCTTCTCGAAGCTGGACTTCGCCGTGGCGTGGTTCATCAGAGAGTCGATGGCGGTGCAGATCTTCCTTTCGGCTCTGTGGGATCCCACCATCAGCTGGAGGACTGGACGCTACCGGCTGCGCTGCGGCGGCACAGCCGAGGAGATCCTAGACGTCTAGTTACCACGGCAACCACCTACACCCTCCTCCTCGTTCTCCTGAGCAGCAGAGAGGAAGAGGAGGAGACGAGAGAAAGAGACTGATGTTGATCTGTTTTTGTTTTTTTTATGAGAAAAACTGAAGAGTGTGTGTGTGTGTGTGTGTGTGTGTGTGTGTGTGTGTGTGTGTGTTTTTAACTATTTATGTTCCTTTTGGTGCTAAAACTAAATGATGCCAGAACAAGCCAATGAGAGTGCAGGATGGATGAAAGAAAAACAAAATAAAAACAACAACAACAAAAAAAAAAAAACAAACAGGAGAGAGTGAGACATTGCACTGAATATATTTCTGAGAGAACTGTCAGCCAATCAGCAGAGAGGAGTTAAAATTCTCTCCTCTCATTGGCTGATAGTTCTCGGCTTCAGCTGAAATGTTTCCTGAAGTCTGAAGTTTTTTTTATGGAAGAAAAAGTCAGCTGAATGTAAAGAGCAGGCTTTTACTTTGAAAGTATCTGTGTTATAGACTCATTAATGATTTTCAAAGTAAAATATTTCAGTTATTTGCTTCCATGAGAAAAATAATTGAATCATTTTTTGAGGAGTGAAAAGAATCTAAAAAGTAAAACATGGTGACACGCTGCTCCTCTCTGTGGTCTGATTGGACAGAAGCTCGCTGACGCGTTCGCTTAGAAAAACACAGGAGACGTTTTTGTTCCGTTTAAACCAGAAACACCCGTTTCTCTTACAGGAAGTTCACCTGCATTCTGACCTGGAACTAAATCCACTTCCTGTAGCCAGAATGGTCCCTGTAGCATGTTTCTGATTGGTCAAGCGCAGAACTCGTTTATTCACACTGAGAGGCAGATTAAAGGGATAGTTCACCTCACTTTAAGTGTTGTATGAGGATATTTTCACCACTTCACCTTTCTGACAGGAAACTCTACAAACCAACCAAACCTGATGAAATGATCAAATCAGTTATTTCAGCTGCGTCCATCTGTTGGTGTGTTTGTGTTGTTGTGAGACTTCAGTGACTCTGAATTAACACTTTTAACACTGAAATCACACAACAACACAAACACAAACAGACCAACAACTGCTGTGTTCTCTGAGCTAAAATCACTGATTTTATGAATGGAGTTTGGTTGGTTTGTGTTTGTAGAAACGGTGGTTTCCTGTCAGAAAGGTAAAGTGGTGAAAATACACTGCATGAGTTGTGTGAGAGTTTTCAGACAAAAGTTTAAATAAAACTTTATTAAGAATATTTTCACCAGTAGCATCTGGAGCGACGTGTGATGTCATCGTGTCGTATGAAAGTTAGGGGTTAGGGATCATTTTAAACAACACAAACAAACAAACAAAACATAAATAAACTCTCAGATCATCTGATTGATAGAAACAGCTGTTCAAAAACAAAAAACAAAAACCCCAGAAAAGTAAAGCTGGAAAAAGTGGAAACATTTTTCTTAATCAGGTCCTGTGTATCATCTTTAGATAATTATTATCTGATAATCAGAAAAAAATGAGAAAAGATTTTGGAATTTAAAAAAACAAAAACTCTTCTTTATTTTGTCATTAAAGAATTTATATCCCCAACATTTGTATGAAAATTGGTATCTAATTAACTTTTAAAAATCTCACCTGCACCGACTTCTTCCTGCGTTTCAAAATCTTTACTGTAAAAATAAATAAAGCAGGTTTCTGTCACAGTGAATTTGTATTTTAAACCAGAAACTGAAGCTGTTCTTCACACGTTCTCCTGATCACAACAGAACATTTGGTCATTTCTGGATCTTTGTGTTTGTAGTTCAGAAATTGATCTCATAATTCTAAAACAAGTCAAATCTACATTTACAAATTATAAAACTACCTGTAAGAGACGAGGGTCTTAATGACAAAAAGTCTTAATTCATGTTGCTTCGTGAACTTAAGTGACGCGACGTCAAAGTGGAGACGAAATGTCCAGTTGCCACAGAAACAAAACCAAAACTCAGCCAGTGAAATTAGACCTTTTATTGATTTGCAAATCATAAAACAAAAAAAAAACAAAATAAAACAAAAAAAAAAAAAAAACAGTCGAGCACTGAATGAGTTCCAGTATTGTGACGTTTAACGGTCGCCACATTTCATGTGATTCACAAAACATCAAAGAAACAAACAAGGACCAAATAAATAAACAAAAATCCACATTTCTGAACTTTATTTTGCAACGTCGTAACACTGTGTGTGTGTGTGTGTGTGTGTGTGTGTGTGTGTGTGTGTGTGTGGACGATCACGTGTTGCTTCACTGTTAGCTCTTAGCTGTTAGCGTAGCCACAGGGGGGTTTGGTTGATGACATCAGTCGGACGAACCCATCACCGTCGTCCAATAGGATCAGTAGGAATCTTATTTGTTTATTGTTGTTGGTTTTTTTTTTAAATTACAATTATCTGCTGTAGTCTGCGAAGCGACCAATCACAGTTGAGGATTGTGTCAACACAGGAACAATAAAGTTTTATCCTTTCAACGCTGAACTTGAGGATGTTGTTTGTTGAAGTTGTCTTGCACTCTGATTGGCTGGGAGGAGGGATGGTAGGCTGGTCTTGTAGAAACCAAGGACAGCCATTGGTTGTCAGAAGATGTATTTATTCAGTGATTCATGCTACAACTTCCTGTCAGACTTTCAGAATAAATCTGTTACAAACTTGTTTTTCCCCCCAACATGCACTGAGTCTATTAAAAATATCTCAGATCATAACGACAGTAAGATTCCCACAATGCACCACAACAACTGTACATTCTTCAGCATAAACAAAAACAACAGATACATTCAGGTATAAAAACAGTTTATGTTGCGATGAGTCTTGATGCTAAAATGTCAACAAACAAAAGCTGAGCTGCACCAACAAAATCCAGGTTTAACTTCAGTTCTTTTACATCAAACTTTAAAATGAGCTCAAAGTTCAGAGATTATATTTACATCTCATTTTAGTTTTTACTCTGAACAGTAAATTTAATTCTTCTGCACCAAAACGTTAAACTCCAGTCTAAACTGTGACTCATTAGTTAGCTAGTAAACAACGTAACGTTCTGTTGAGGAGTCCAGAACGTTCCCACCTTTTATACTTTATCATATAAATAATCCAGCACTCACATTTATTTTTTAATTATTTATTTATTTTAATTCGGATAAACAAGCATCTCCATCTTTATTAAACTCTGTTTAATCTCAGTTTACATCACCGGATGGTGTTTCTGTTTTTTTTTGTTTGTTTTGTTTTGGTGAAACTGGTTTGAAGTAATCTTAGATTAAATTAATCTTTTTTGGTGCAGCTCCGTCTAAATGATTGAATTATTAAAATAGTCTTAATTAACTGTCGAGAAAATAAAAGTTGAATGATTTTAAACTCTGCAGAGACGATGTTTTATGTTTTCATGTCTTCATGTTACATGACAGGATGTAAATAAACACGAGACGTTCTACTCTGACTCATGTCAACTTACACACGTAACATGTTCAATACTTACAATTACACATTACAATTCTCATATAATCAAAATCATGTTTTAATAATAGTATCATAACATGTTATAACACTTGCTAACAGACACTGTAATAAATAACATTATATTGTGACATGTCAGGTTTAAAAGATACAAGTACGTCACATGTTACAGTACTGTAATTTTCACTACGTGTACTGTAGCATGTAGTATTATATGTTCGTATGAAGCACACAAACTGAAACATTCGTCTACACGTGTAACATAAATTAAATAGTTATAAATAATAAATTAATAGTGACATACTGTGATGTGTAACAAATATTGTATCATGATGAGTAGAAACTTCAAAAACACAAGTACTGTAATGTGTAACATTGTAACAAGTATTCTATTTGTGTATGATGTCAGATACAACTCAAGTATTTCACATGTAAAAAATGACAATGACCTTGTTACACGTATGTAACATGTTACAGGTTGTAACAAGTATTTCATGTGTAAACTGTTCCAGTCCATCAGACAGATGTTGAGTGATGTCACCTGTTACATACAGGTGTGTAACAGCTTGATACGAGCGCTCAGTCACACATTAACACCTGTAAGTTATTACACCTGTAAACAACGTGTTTGTGACGACTTTCATGTTAGAACGTGTTTCAGAACATTAACATGTTACGTTTCATTTGTGCTGTTTTACTTGTTAATTTTTAAAACTTAAAATGTTCTCAAGTTTTGTTGCAGCAAGTCGGCAGCAGTACAACAAAAACATTTCGTTAAGTTTTCAATGCATGATGGGAAAGTTAACATGGAGTAGGCGGAGCTATGTGAGTTTGAACATTGTTTCATGAAGGCTGAGTCGCACCAACGACGGTTAACATTTAAACCCGATTTAATCACTTTCTTAATTTAAAATGATGTTGCACCAGTTTTAAAAAATAGTTTAAAATTAAGAAAGATAAAATTTAAATTTTTACTCTAAACTGATATTTAATTCTTTTGTCCAGTTTAATCTGTGAACAAACAACGTCGCGTTTTGTGAACAGAGAGCAGCTGTTGGTGGAACCCAGCAGAGTTGCTTTAACGCCGTGCAGGATGTTCTCGTTCTGTAGATGAGAACGTTCATCAAAATGTCCCACACGTCGTCCTGACAGACGATGACGTCACGTCATGTCAAACAAGTGTTGGAACAAGTTACCTGAAACATTCGAGGACATGAAAACATAAAAATCAACATAATTACACGTTAAAATATTTGTGTTGAAACAAGCAGCAACTTAACAATCGCAAATGAAAACCTGTTTGGAAAGCCATTTAAACAGGAAGTGATGTCATAATGGAAGAATGAGTTGGTCCAATTAAAAGGCACACAAACTTTGGCTTGGTTTAACTTCCCCTTTACTTTCATAATCACTCAATTTAATTTAGTAGTTCTTAAAAAAAACCTGAAAACTAAAAACCTCAAATTCAGTTCAAATTTTAAAAATAATTTTCCTTTCAGGGTCTGAAGGGTCACAACTGAACACGACGAGCCAAGTTTAGCCGCCGTCTTCGTCTCACTAAACGTGAAGCCGTGAATACAAATCAGCTTTGGTTGGAAGGTCAGAGGTCAGAAGGCAAACTGGGAATCGGCAGCTTCCTGTTTTTTGTGGCTTTTTTTCCTGAAAATTATCAACAAAAAAATCCATAAAGAGAACAAAGAAAAAAGGCCAAAATAAAATTAAAAACAAGAGCTGAATTTGAATTAAATATATTTTTAATAGAAAAAAAAGAAGGAGGGACATTTGAAGATCAACCAATCACAGCTCAGCTTGATACACATACAGTATATATACACACACATATAAATACACGCACGCAGGTACGACAGGTGGGCGGGGCATCAAAAGCATGACCTATTTCATGTTGTACAGTATAAATACATTCATGATTAAAAAACGTCCCGCAAAAATATTTAACAACAATACGACATATAACAAAACGTCATTTTTAACTGAGTGAAAAAAGTCTACAAAAAAATCCAAAGTCAAATCGACACGACCCGCCACCGAAACGCCACGCAAACAGCACGTAAAAATCAAAAACCAGCAGAGGAATTCAGAAAAATAAGGCACGGAAGAAGGTTGAGATCGCAGCCACCTAAAACTCTACCGTAAATCAATAATAATAATAATAATAATAATAATGGTAATAATAATAATAGCCAATCAGACGGTAGCAGTGCCAATGGAAAAGGCACGGAGCTGAAGATTCACAAAGTTTGTGAAAATCAGAATACATCGGTGAAAATTCCTGCAAAAACATCAAGAATTTGTTTTTCAGAAGTTCATGAAAAGGCAGTTCAGAATTTAAAACTGAAACAATAAAAAAGTAAATTTTAAAACTCAAACAAACCTGTAATGATCTGAAAAAAAGAAGTAAAATATTTCATTTATCTTTTAGCTGAAAGTTACAGTGAAAAATAATCCAAATAAATAACTTCAGACAGTTTACAAGACAATCTTTTTATTCATGCTGAGTAACTTTAAATATAAAAGAAAAGAAAAACTAAATATTATTTCCATCATTTGTTTTGAGGGAAAAAGTGTTTTATTTTGAAAATTCTCTTTGTAACCTTAAAAAGAATGTTTTTGTTTTTTTTCTGCATCACGTTAATTTAAACATTTAGACAAAAACAGTTCGACTCACGTCGGCTCCGTGTCGGACTCCACTGCCCACAATGCATTGCTACTGGGCGCTCAGTCTGCCCAGGAATGTGCTCTGTAACCATGGCAATGCCCCCCTCATTGTGTCATCAACCTGTCACTGTGATGTCAGAGTGTTTGTAGGCACAGAAAGCTTGGTGACTCTCCCATTGGTCCATTTGTTCTCACTGCAGGCCAATCAGAAGCCATGAAGTCCAGCTGGCAGGTCAGCTCCAAAGGCCAAAGGTCAGATACAGAAGGACTCGGAGAGACTCGGAGGTCAGATGGTGGACTTGGAGAAGGAGACTCGGAGACCAGATGGTGGACTTGGAGAAGGAGACTCGGAGGTCAGATGGTGGACTTGGAGAAGGAGACTCTGAGGTCTTGGAGAGACTCAGAGGTCAGATGGTGGACTTGGAGAAGGAGACTCGGAGGTCAGATAGTGGACAGAGAGGTTTGGAGACCAGATGGTGGACTTGGAGAAGGAGACTCAGAGACCAGATGGTGGACTTGGAGAAGGAGACTCGGAGGTCAGATGGTGGACTTGGAGAAGGAGACTCTGAGGTCTTGGAGAGACTCAGAGGTCAGATGGTGGACTTGGAGAAGGAGACTCGGAGGTCAGATGGTGGACTTGGAGAGACTCAGAGGTCAGATGGTGGACTTGGAGAAAGAGACTCGGAGGTCAGATGGTGGACTTGGAGAAGGAGACTCGGAGGTCAGATGGTGGACTTGGAGAAGGAGACTCGGAGGTCAGATGGTGGACTTGGAGAAGGAGACTCGGAGGTCTTGGAGAGACTCAGAGGTCAGATGGTGGACTTGGAGAAGGAGACTCGGAGGTCAGATAGTGGACAGAGAGGTTTGGAGACCAGATGGTGGACTTGGACAAGGAGACTCGGAGACCAGATGGTGGACTTGGAGAAGGAGACTCGGAGGTCAGATGGTGGACTTGGAGAAGGAGACTCGGAGGTCAGATGGTGGACTTGGAGAAGGAGACTCTGAGGTCTTGGAGAGACTCAGAGGTCAGATGGTGGACTTGGAGAAAGAGACTCGGAGGTCAGATGGTGGACTTGGAGAAAGAGACTCGGAGGTCAGATGGTGGACTTGGAGAAGGAGACTCGGAGGTCAGATGGTGGACTTGGAGAAGGAGACTCGGAGGTCAGATGGTGGACTTGGAGAAGGAGACTCGGAGGTCAGATGGTGGACTTGGAGAAGGAGACTCGGAGGTCAGATGGTGGACTTGGAGAAGGAGACTCGGAGGTGCTGGTTGTGGTCCAGCTGGTGGTCGTGCAGAGCGATCAGAGCCTCGATGGCTTCCTCCACCGACGCCAGCTGCATCAGCGCCATCTTCCTGTCCTTCCTGTGACAGCAGAGGAAGTGACATCATCAAACATGTGACCACAGGTAGAAAGAAGGAGGGAACCTCAGACTAAAAGATCTCTCTGTTTTACGTCATTTTTATCTTGCTGTATTTTGCTACATTGTTTTCGTTGTTTACGTCATCTTTGGTATCTTTGGTGTCATTTTTGTCGTTACGTCTTTTACGTTATTTTCTTGTTGTTACATATTTTTCATCCTGTTATGTCTTTTGCGTAGTTTCTGTCTCGCTACGTCTCCGTTCAGATGTTTGTGTTCAGAAAAGTAAAAGGTTGTCAGTATAGACACCTGAAAACTCTACTTAGCACAGTAATCGAGTATTTGTACTCCATTACTTCCTACCTGTGCTGGTGTTTCTGTTTGTAAATCTGCACAGACTGTAACCATGGCAACGTGTTGTTGTTACTCACTGGAAAAACTTGAAGGCTTTTACTGTGAATCCAGCGGAGGAGAACAGATCCTTCAGCTCGTCCTCACTGACCGACGAGCTGCGAGACGAAGACGGCACAAAAATATTAACATCCAGCTGAACCCTGAGAGATTGATCACAATAAATCGATCAGGGAGCAGCAGATTCAATCAATCAATCAAATCTCACGGGATGTTGGAGAGGTGCAGCGTGGCCGACGGGGGGAAGATGTTGTTAAAATTTTTGGATCCGGGTTTTTTGAAGCGGTGGAGGGCGGAGCCTGAGAAGTCCTGGGTCAGTGCCTGCTCTTCTTGCCCCGCCCCCCCGCGAGGCAGCTGCACCACCGGGTGTTTGGACAACATCACCCGGATCACGTTACCATGGAGACGCTGGCCATTCAGATGACTCATTGCTGTCAGGGGGAGAAAGGCATATCGCAGAAAATTATTTGGAGAAAAAAATATAAAACCCTTCTTTAAATCTCAG